>NC_086451.1:490787762-491087762 GCF_028390025.1 Pseudophryne corroboree
CCCCCCAAAGAAATGCCACCCCACACCATTACTGACCCACTGCTAAACCGGTCATGCTGGAGGATGTTGCAGGCAGCAGAACGTTCTCCTTGGCGTCTCCAGACTCTGTCACGTCTGTCACATGTGCTCAGTGAGAACCTGCTTTCATCTGTGAAGAGCACAGGGCGCCAGTGGCGAATTTGCCAATCTTGGTGTTCACTGGCAAATGCCAAACGTCCTGCACGGTGTTGGGCTGTAAGCACAACCCCCACCTGTGGACGTCGGGCCCTCATACCACCCTCATGGAGTCTGTTTCTGATTGTTTGAGTAGACACATGCACATTTGTGGCTTGCTGGAGGTCATTTTGCAGGGCTCTGGCAGTGCTCCTCCTGTTCCTCCTTGCACAAAGGCGGAGGTAGCGATACTGCTGCTGGGTTGTTGCCCTCCTACGGCCTCCTCCACGTCTCCTGATGTACTGGCCTGTCTCCTGGTAGCGCCTCCATGCTCTGGACACTACGCTGACAGACACAGCAAACCTTCTTGCCACAGCTCGCATTGATGTGTCATCCTGTATGAGCTGCACTACCTGAGCCACTTGTGTGGGTTGTAGACTCCATCTCATGCTACCACTAGAGTGAAAGCACCGCCAGCTTTCAAAAGTGACCAAAACATCAGCCAGAAAGCATAGGAGCTGAGAAGTGGTCTGTGGTCACCACCTGCAGAACAACTCCTTTATTGGGGGTGTCTTGCTAATTGCCTATAATTTCCACCTGTTGTCTATTCCATTTGCACAACAGCATGTGAAATTGATTGTCAATCAGTGCTGCTTCCTAAGTGGACAGTTTGATTTCACAGAAGTGTGATTGACTTGGAGTTACATTGTGTTGTTTAAGTGTTCCCTTTATTTTTATGAGCAGTGTATATATATATATATATATATATATATTTCTCATACGTCCTAGAGGATGCTGGAGACGACATCAAGACCATGGGGTATAGATGGCATCCGCAGGAGACATGGGCACTCTAAAGACTTTTCATTGGGTGTGAACTGGCTCCTCCCTCTATGCCCCTCCTCCAGACCTCAGTTTTAGAAATGTGCCCAGGTCGACTGGATGCACTCTGAGAGCTCTACTGAGTTTCTCTGAAAAGACTTATGTTAGGTTTTTTATTTTCAGGGAGATCTGCTGGCATCAGACTCCCTGCATCGTGGGACTGATGGGGCAGAAGTAGGAACCAACTTCCTAAAGAGTTTCATGGCTCTGCTTCTGGCTGACAGGACACCATTAGCTCCTGAAGGGAACTGAACGCTAGCCGTGCCTAGATGCTCACTCCCACAGCACGCCGTCACCCCCCTCACAGAGCCAGAAGTCAGAAGACAGGTGAGTGTTAGAAGACAGATCTTCAATCAAGAAAGTGACGGCTAAAGTTACCGCGCGGCTGGCGGGAGCGCAGCGCGCCATGTTGCCCACACATACACAGGCACTGCAGGGTGCAGGGCGCGGGCGCCCTGGGCAGCATGAAACCTATAGAAACTGGTATAAATAAGGGGCATAAGTTGCTGAGGCACAGTCCTACCCCCACCAGTATAAAAAATTACCTCATAAAAGCGGAGGAGAAACACACCATTGAACAGTGGAGCTTCCTCCTCGGTCAGCCAGCACACTGCTCAGCGCCATTTTCTCTCTCTCCTCAGGCTGCAGAGACAACGCTGGTCCTCCTCCACTACTGAACAAGTATCAGGGTGCAAAACAGGGGGGGCCACAGTGAATTTGGTGCTATATAATTGTGTGATTAACATTATAAAAGCGCTGCATGTCAGTGGGCATTTTGTGTTCACAGCCATTGTGTTACTGGCGCTGGGTTGGGAACTGGCAAATCCTATCTGTGTCCCTCTGACGGATTTTACTGTGGGTCTGTCCCTTATAAATCCCGGAGTGTCTGTGGTGTGGTTGTGCACGTGTGTGACATGTCTGTGGCCGGGAACTCTGTGGAGACATGTTAGGGACACAGAGGTGTAATATGACACCAAGAGCCTGACTGGGTGAAAGGTTACATGATAGTGTGAATCATATCAGTAAGAGGTTGGACTGAATCTCATACGGAAAATGAAAATAATCTGTTGAAGATGTGATTTTTAATAGTTCTGCCTTTCATCCACAGGGACCTTTCTGGGTCACATACAAATTTGCACAAGTAGTACAAACTGATACCGACACGGACTCTGATTCCTGTGTCGACACTAGTGATTCCAGGGGAATAGGTCCTAAGTTAGCAAAAAAGCATTCAAAACATGTTGTAGCTATAAAGGATGTGTTAGAAGTTACGAAGCCCCCTCTTTTACCACAAGGAGAGGGTTTACTTTAGTAAAGAAGTAATGTAATTTTCCCTCCACCTCAGGTCTGATTTAACCTGAAAAGAAATTTCAGATTCCCAAAAGGAATTCAGGCAGCTTACCTTTTTCCAAAAGGTGGGACTCACCCCGCATTTTAGACAGGGCCCTGTCATAAAAGAGAAAAGGTGTTTCTCCCTGCGCCTGAAATGGCTTCACTTAAGGAGCCGACAGACCGCAAGTGAGTGAGGTGATTTATTGATGTGGCCAGTGGACACTACTCAGGCCTACCATTGTCTGTGCGTGGGTGAGTAGTGCTAATGAAAAGTGGTCAGAAAACTTGTCATTAGACATTGACACAGTAGATGGAGACGAGATACTCCTAACGTTAGGTCATATCAAAGACACTGCTGCGTACGTACTAGAAACCATGAAATATATTGGTCTCTTGGGATCAAGAACTGCTACCATGGCAGTATCGGCTCGGAGGGCGTTGGGGATTCGCCAGTGGAATGCTGATGTAGATTCCAAAATAAAATATGGAGGCTCTCCCGTATAAATGTGAGGCCTTGTTTGGTGATGGGCTGGATGCGTTGGTCTCAGCGGCTACCGCAGGTAAGTCGACATTCTTGCCTTATGCTCCTACACCGGCGAAAAAGACACATCACTCTCACATACAGTCCTTTCGGCCCAACAAATACAAAAAGGCCAAAGGTCTCCCCTTTTTTCTTTTTTTTTTGCAGGTAGGGGAAGGGGAAAAGGAAAGAAATCCGCAGCGTCTCCCGGATCACAGGAGCAGAAGTTCACCCCTGCTTCTGCCAAATCTGCAGCATAACGCTGGGGCTCCCTTGCAGGAGTCCGCTCGGGGGGAGCACGTCTGAAACTTTTCAGCCAAATCTGGATTCAATCTAGCCTGGACCAATGGGTCTTACAAATAGTGTCCCATGGGTACAAACTAGAGTTTCAAGACGTCCCCCCATGTCCATTTTTCAAATCGAACTTGCCAGCTTCTCTTCCGGGAAGAGAGGCAGTAACAACGGCAATTAAAAAATTATGTCAGGATCAGGTCATTGTAAGGAGAAGGTTTTTATTCAAGCCTCTTCGTAGTTCCGAAGCCGGACGGCTCGGTCAGACCGATTTTAAACCTGAAAATCTGAATCTCTACCTGAAAAGGTTCAGGTCCAAGATGGAATCCCTGAGTGATTTCCAGTCTGGAAGAGGGGGACTTCATGGCGTCAGTAGACATAAAAGATGCTTAGAATAAAGGTACAAAACTGCTGAATAGCGCCTCAGATCATAAATATAATTTATATATTTGTACAATTGTTCTGTCACATGCGCTGCCGTGAAACACTGTGTGTGTGTTTATAATAAATGGGTAATAATAAGAAAAAACGGCTGCGCAAAAGTGGAAGAACAACCACCAATGGCTAATGGGGAATAATTAATAATAAGAGCTGACGTAAAAAAAAGAAAAGATTTATTATGTTAATAACATTAATTAAGACATTCAGAGTCTACATATAAATGCAATAAAAAACACATGAAAATAAAATTAAATATGTCAACACCTAGATCATAAGATGTATGAGCTGTAAATCTCAATCTGCTTATTGAGAATGGGAACCACAGAGTCCAGAATTGAAGTGATTGGAATGTCCACAGTTCCAGATAAACAGCCGATCAGTGTGTGGCTGATGATAGATGTCTTGAGAGATTTTCACAGGCAGGTGGGCAAATGAATAATTAAATTATGATTACCTTCTCCTAGGGCTGGTCCGTACCGAGCGTCCTCGGTATTGCGGTCCTGCAATGCCCAGTGTCCGTCTGCGCGGCGGGGAGATGACTGTACGGTAACCAAGGCAACCAGAAGTAAAGATTGTAGTTTCAGCCGCGTTCTAAGAGAAGATGTCAGCAGCCGTGCACAGGACTGATGCGTGGGGCTGAAAAACCGGATGGCTTACGGGCAATTCACTGCCTGATACATGGTGGTCTCTCCAATATAATGAAAGGAGTAGCTGACGGCCGTATAATGAGCCGGGGTGTGCAGCCGGTGTAGAGCCAGGATTTCTGTGGCTCAGTGTGCGGCTTGCTACCTAATAGGTAGAATGATCCAGGTGTGCAAAGAGGCGGGGTCCTGACGCGTCTATCATCAGCCACACACTGATCGGCTGTTTATCTGGAACTGTGGACATTCCAATCACTTCAATTCTGGACTCTGTGGTTCCCATTCTCAATAAGCAGATTGAGAATTTACAGCTCATACATCTTATGATCTAGGTGTTGACATATTTAATTTTATTTTCATGTGTTTTTTATTGCATTTTATATGTAGACTCTGAATGTCTTAATTAATGTTATTAACATAATAAATCTTTTCTTTTTTTTACGTCAGCTCTTATTATTAATTATTCCCCATTAGCCATGGGTGGTTGTTCTTCCACTTTTGCGCAGCCGTTTTTTCTTATTATAAAAGATGCTTACTTGCATGTTTCCATTTATCCTCCTCACCAAGCTTATCTGAGATTCGCACTACAGGATTGCCATTACCAGTTCCAGACGTTGCCGTTCGGACTCTCCACGGCACCGAGGGTATTCACCAAGGTGATGGCGGAGATGATGGTCCTCCTTCGTTAAAAAGGAGTCAATATAATTCCTTATCTGGACGATCTCCTGATAAAAGCGAGATCCAGGGAACAGTTTGCGCAGAACATCGCACTCTCCCTGTCAATACTCCAACAACACGGTTGGATCATGAATTTTCCAAAGTCGCAGTTGGAACCGACGACAAGATTGTCCTTTCTAGGGATGATTCTGGACACAGAAGTTCGGAGAGTATTTCTTCCAGTGGAAAAGGCTCTGGAAATCCAGAAAATGGTCAAACAAATATTGAAACCAACAAACGTGTTGATCCATCAATGCATTCGGTTGTTGGGGAAAATGGTAGCGGCCTACGAGGCCATACAGTTTGGCCGATTTCATGCCAGAGTATTCCAGTGGGACCTGTTGGACAAGTGGTCCGGATCCCACCTACACATACACCAGAAAATAATCCTGTCCCCCAAAGCCAGGATTTCGCTCCTGTGGTGGCTACACAGTTCTCACCTACTAGAGGGACGCAGGTTTGGGATTCACGACTGGGTCCTAATAACCACGGATGCAAGTCTCCGAGGCTGGAGAGCTGTCACACAGGGGGAATGCTTCCAAGGAAAATGGTCAAGTCTGGAAGCCTGCCTTCACATAAACGTTCTGGAATTGAGAGCCATTTACAACGGCCTTCTACAAGCGGTACATCTTCTTCAAGATCCCGTGCAGATCCATTCGGACAATGTAACAGCAGTCGCGTACATAAACAGGCAAGGCGGAACGAAAAGCAGAGCGGCAATGGCAGAGGTGACAAGGATTCTCTTCTGGGCAGAAAGACATGTTAGAGATCTGTCAGCAATTTTCATTCCGGGAGTGGACAACTGGGAAGAAGACTTCCTCAGCAGACATGATCTCCATCCAGGAGAGTGGGGCCTCCACCAAGAAGTCTTCGCAGAGGTGACGAGTCTTTGGGGAGTTCCTCAAGTAGACATGATGGCATCTCGTCTAAACAAGAAGCTTCAGAGATATTGTTCCAGGTCGAGAGACCCTCAAGCAATAGCAGTGGATACACAGGTGACCCAGTGGGTGTTTCGGTCGGTATAAGTTTTCCCTCCACTTCCACTGATTCCAAAAGTACTAAAAATAATAATAAGAACAAGACTTTGAGCAATCTTCATTGCCCCAGACTGGCCAAGAAGGGCTTGGTATCCAGATCTTCAGAAGTTCCTCATAGAAGATCCTCGGCCTCTTCCTCCTCGAGAGGATCTATTACAGCAGGGGCCATGTGTGTATCAAGACTTACCGTGGCTACGTTTGACGGCATGGCTGTTGAGCGTCGGATCCTAGCCCGAAAGGGTATTCCCAAGGAAGTCATCCCCACTCTTATTCAGGCCAGGAAAGGAGTAACGTCTAAACATTACCACCGTATTTGGAGAAAATATGTGTCTTGGTGTGAATCCAAGAAGGTTCCTATGGAAGAGTTTGAGTTGGGACGTTTTCTCCATTTTCTGCAGGCTGGTGTGGATGCGGGCCTTAGAGTGGGGTCAACCAAGGTCCAGATTTGGGCCTTATTACTTTTCCTTAAAAAACAATTGGCCTCCTTTCCAGAAGTTCAGACGTTCGTGAAAGGGGTTCTGCACATCCAGCCTCCATTTGGGCCTCCAGTGGCACCATGGGACCTTAATGTGGTGTTGCAGTTCCTTCAATCGGGTTGGTTTGAGCCTCTACAAGAAATAGAGTTGAAGTTTCTCACTTGGAAAGTGGTGATGTTGTTGGCGTTGGCATCCGCAAGGCGGGTGTCTGAATTGGGGGCCTTGTCCCACAAGAGCCCTTACTTGATCTTCCATGAAGATAGGGCAGAGTTGAGAATTCGTCAACATTTTCTTCCAAAGGTGGTTTCCTTTTTCCACATAAACCAACCTATTGTGGTGCCAGTTGCTACTGACACGTTCGCTGAGTCAAAGTCTCTAGATGTGGTTAGAGCTTTGAAGATTTATGTTGCTAGAACAGCTCTAATACGGAAAACAGAGGTTTTGTTTGTCCTGTATGCTCCCAACAAGATTGGGTGTTCTGCTTCCAATCAGACTATTGCGCGCTGGATCAGAGGTACAATTCAGCAAGCTCATTCTACGGCTGGATTGCCGTTACCGATGTCGGTGAAGGCCCATTCTACTAGGAAGGTGGGCTCCTCCTGGGCGGCTGCCCGGGGGGGGAGGGGGGTCTCGGCATTACAACTTTGCTGAGCAGCTACTTGGTCAGGGTCAAACACATTTGCAAAATTCTACAACTTTGGCACCTTGGCTAATGAGGACCTAAAGTTTGGTCAATCGGTGTTGCAGAGTCGTCCGCACTCTCCCGCCCGTACTGGAGATTTGGTATAAACCCCATGGTCTTGATGTCGTCCCCCTCTAGGACGTATGAGAAAATAGGATTTTGATAACGTAGAGGATGCTGGGCGCCTGTTCCAGTGCATACTTTACCTGCAGTTTAGTTATTACAGTTACACAAGTTGTGTTATCTTGGTTTCAGCATGTTGCTGCAATTAGTTCATGCCTGTTGGCATGTGTTATGTTGAATGCCATGTGTGCGGCATGGTTGAGGGTGTGAGTTGGTAGATATCTCACCACTAGTTAAGTAATTCCTTTCCTCGAAATGTCAGTCTCCCTGGGCACAGTTCCTACAACTGAGGTCTGGAGGAGGGGCATAGAGGGAGGAGCCAGTTCACACCCAATGAAAAGTCTTTAGAATGCCCATGTCTCCTGCGGATCCCGTCTATACCCCATGGTCTTGATGTCATCCCCAGCATCCTCTACGGACTGGGAGAAAAGGATTTACCGGTAGGTTATCAAAATCCTAATATATATATATATATATATATATATATATATATATATATATAGAAGCGGAATATAAGCGGCACTCACCAGACTGTAGAACTTAGTTAAAAAGTCCTTTATTAGGGTCCTACGTTTCGGGGACAATCCCCCGTCGTCAGGGACAGCTTGAATGATTGCTGTCCCTGACGACGGGGGATTGTCCCCGAAACGTAGGACCCTAATAAAGGACATTTAACTAAGTTTTACAGTCTGGTGAGTGCCGCTTATATTCCGCTTCTACAAATGGCCTATATGGCTTAAGAGGGCACCGCAGCAAGTAAACGTGTATTAACCAGGGGAGTGCCGGACGAGTGGAGTCGATATATATATATATATATATATATATATATTATGTCTGCAGCACATCTCACCTCTGTATATATATATATGACTGCAGCACATCTCACACCTGCATATAAACTAGAGATGTGCACCGGACATTTTTCGGGTTTTGTGTTTTGGTTTTGGGTTCGGTTCCGCGGCCGTGTTTTGGATTCGGACGCGTTTTGGCAAAACCTCACCGAAAATTTTTTGTCGGATTCGGGTGTGTTTTGGATTCGGGTGTTTTTTTCAAAAAACCCTAAAAAACAGCTTAAATCATAGAATTTGGGGGTCATTTTGATCCCATAGTATTATTAACCTCAAAAACCATAATTTACACTCATTTTCAGTCTATTCTGAATACCTCACACCTCACAATATTATTTTTAGTCCTAAAATTTGCACCGAGGTCGCTGGATGACTAAGCTAAGCGACCCTAGTGGCCGACACAAACACCGGGCCCATCTAGGAGTGGCACTGCAGTGTCAGGCAGGATGTCCCTTCCAAAAAACCCTCCCCAAACAGCACATGACGCAAAGAAAAAAAGAGGCGCAATGAGGTAGCTGTGTGAGTAAGCTAAGCGACACAAGTGGCCGACACAAACACCTGGCCCATCTAGGAGTGGCACTGCAGTGTCAGGCAGGATGTCCCTTCCAAAAAACCCTCCCCAAACAGCACATGACGCAAAGAAAAAAAGAGGCGCAATGAGGTAGCTGTGTGAGTAAGCTAAGCGACACAAGTGGCCGACACAAACACCTGGCCCATCTAGGAGTGGCACTGCAGTGTCAGGCAGGATGTCCCTTCCAAAAAACCCTCCCCAAACAGCACATGACGCAAAGAAAAAAAGAGGCGCAATGAGGTAGCTGTGTGAGTAAGCTAAGCGACACAAGTGGCCGACACAAACACCTGGCCCATCTAGGAGTGGCACTGCAGTGTCAGGCAGGATGTCCCTTCCAAAAAACCCTCCCCAAACAGCACATGACGCAAAGAAAAAAAGAGGCGCAATGAGGTAGCTGTGTGAGTAAGCTAAGCGACACAAGTGGCCGACACAAACACCTGGCCCATCTAGGAGTGGCACTGCAGTGTCAGGCAGGATGTCCCTTCCAAAAAACCCTCCCCAAACAGCACATGACGCAAAGAAAAAAAGAGGCGCAATGAGGTAGCTGTGTGAGTAAGCTAAGCGACACAAGTGGCCGACACAAACACCTGGCCCATCTAGGAGTGGCACTGCAGTGTCAGGCAGGATGTCCCTTCCAAAAAACCCTCCCCAAACAGCACATGACGCAAAGAAAAAAAGAGGCGCAATGAGGTAGCTGTGTGAGTAAGCTAAGCGACACAAGTGGCCGACACAAACACCTGGCCCATCTAGGAGTGGCACTGCAGTGTCAGGCAGGATGTCCCTTCCAAAAAACCCTCCCCAAACAGCACATGACGCAAAGAAAAAAAGAGGCGCAATGAGGTAGCTGTGTGAGTAAGCTAAGCGACACAAGTGGCCGACACAAACACCTGGCCCATCTAGGAGTGGCACTGCAGTGTCAGGCAGGATGGCACTTCAAAAAAATAGTCCCCAAACAGCACATGATGCAAAGAAAAAAAGAGGCGCAATGAGGTAGCTGTGTGAGTAAGCTAAGCGACACAAGTGGCCGACACAAACACCTGGCCCATCTAGGAGTGGCACTGCAGTGTCACGCAGGATGTCCCTTCCAAAAAACCCTCCCCAAACAGCACATGACGCAAAGAAAAAAAGAGGCGCAATGAGGTAGCTGTGCGAGTAAGCTAAGCGACACAAGTGGCCGACACAAACACCTGGCCCATCTAGGAGTGGCACTGCAGTGTCAGGCAGGATGGCACTTCAAAAAAATAGTCCCCAAACAGCACATGATGCAAAGAAAAAAAGAGGCGCAATGAGGTAGCTGTGTGAGTAAGCTAAGCGACACAAGTGGCCGACACAAACACCTGGCCCATCTAGGAGTGGCACTGCAGTGTCAGGCAGGATGTCCCTTCCAAAAAACCCTCCCCAAACAGCACATGATGCAAAGAAAAAAAGAGGCGCAATGAGGTAGCTGTGTGAGTAAGCTAAGCGACACAAGTGGCCGACACAAACACCTGGCCCATCTAGGAGTGGCACTGCAGTGTCAGACAGGATGGCACTTCAAAAAAATAGTCCCCAAACAGCACATGATGCAAAGAAAAAAAGAGGCGCAATGAGGTAGCTGTGTGAGTAAGCTAAGCGACACAAGTGGCCGACACAAACACCTGGCCCATCTAGGAGTGGCACTGCAGTGTCACGCAGGATGTCCCTTCCAAAAAACCCTCCCCAAACAGCACATGACGCAAAGAAAAAAAGAGGCGCAATGAGGTAGCTGTGTGAGTAAGCTAAGCGACACAAGTGGCCGACACAAACACCTGGCCCATCTAGGAGTGGCACTGCAGTGTCAGGCAGGATGGCACTTCAAAAAAATAGTCCCCAAACAGCACATGATGCAAAGAAAAAAAGAGGCGCAATGAGGTAGCTGTGTGAGTAAGCTAAGCGACACAAGTGGCCGACACAAACACCTGGCGCATCTAGGAGTGGCACTGCAGTGTCAGGCAGGATGGCACTTCAAAAAAATAGTCCCCAAACAGCACATGACGCAAAGAAAAAAAGAGGCGCAATGAGGTAGCTGTGTGAGTAAGCTAAGCGACACAAGTGGCCGACACAAACACCTGGCCCATCTAGGAGTGGCACTGCAGTGTCAGGCAGGATGGCACTTCAAAAAAATAGTCCCCAAACAGCACATGATGCAAAGAAAAAAAGAGGCGCACCAAGGTGGCTGTGTGACTAAGCTAAGCGACACAAGTGGCCGACACAAACACCTGGCCCATCTAGGAGTGGCACTGCAGTGTCAATCAAGACAGGATGGCACTTCCAAAAAATTGTCCCCAAACAGCACATGATGCAAAGAAAAAAAGAGGCACACCAAGGTGGCTGTGTGACTAAGCTAAGCGACACAAGTGGCCGACACAAACACCTGGCCCATCTAGGAGTGGCACTGCAGTGTCAGACAGGATGGCACTTCAAAAAAATAGTCCTCAAACAGCACATGATGCAAAGAAAAAAAGAGGCGCAATGAGGTAGCTGTGTGAGTAAGCTAAGCGACACAAGTGGCCGACACAAACACCTGGCCCATCTAGGAGTGGCACTGCAGTGTCACGCAGGATGTCCCTTCCAAAAAACCCTCCCCAAACAGCACATGACGCAAAGAAAAAAAGAGGCGCAATGAGGTAGCTGTGTGAGTAAGCTAAGCGACACAAGTGGCCGACACAAACACCTGGCCCATCTAGGAGTGGCACTGCAGTGTCAGGCAGGATGGCACTTCAAAAAAATAGTCCCCAAACAGCACATGATGCAAAGAAAAAAAGAGGCGCAATGAGGTAGCTGTGTGAGTAAGCTAAGCGACACAAGTGGCCGACACAAACACCTGGCCCATCTAGGAGTGGCACTGCAGTGTCAGGCAGGATGGCACTTCAAAAAAATAGTCCCCAAACAGCACATGACGCAAAGAAAAAAAGAGGCGCAATGAGGTAGCTGTGTGAGTAAGCTAAGTGACACAAGTGGCCGACACAAACACCTGGCCCATCTAGGAGTGGCACTGCAGTGTCAGGCAGGATGGCACTTCAAAAAAATAGTCCCCAAACAGCACATGATGCAAAGAAAAAAAGAGGCGCACCAAGGTGGCTGTGTGACTAAGCTAAGCGACACAAGTGGCCGACACAAACACCTGGCCCATCTAGGAGTGGCACTGCAGTGTCAATCAAGACAGGATGGCACTTCCAAAAAATTGTCCCCAAACAGCACATGATGCAAAGAAAAAAAGAGGCACACCAAGGTGGCTGTGTGACTAAGCTAAGCGACACAAGTGGCCGACACAAACACCTGGCCCATCTAGGAGTGGCACTGCAGTGTCAGGCAGGATGGCACTTCCAAAAAATTGTCCCCAAACAGCACATGATGCAAAGAAAAAAAGAGGCGCACCAAGGTGGCTGTGTGACTAAGCTAAGCGACACAAGTGGCCGACACAAACACCTGGCCCATCTAGGAGTGGCACTGCAGTGTCAATCAAGACAGGATGGCACTTCCAAAAAATTGTCCCCAAACAGCACATGATGCAAAGAAAAAAAGAGGCGCACCAAGGTGGCTGTGTGACTAAGCTAAGCGACACAAGTGGCCGACACAAACACCTGGCCCATCTAGGAGTGGCACTGCAGTGTCAATCAAGACAGGATGGCACTTCCAAAAAATTGTCCCCAAACAGCACATGATGCACAGAAAAAAAGAGGTGCACCAAGGTGGCTGTGTGACTAAGCTAAGCGACACAAGTGGCCGACACAAACACCTGGCCCATCTAGGAGTGGTACTGCAGTGTCACGCAGGATTGCACTTCAAAAAAATTGTCCCCAAACAGCACATGATGCAAAGAAAAATGAAAGAAAAAAAGAGGTGCAAGATGGAATTGTCCTTGGGCCCTCCCACCCACCCTTATGTTGTATAAACAGGACATGCACACTTTAACGAACCCATCATTTCAGCGACAGGGTCTGCCACACGACTGTGACTGAAATGACGGGTTGGTTTGTGCCCCCACCAAAAAAGAAGCAATCAATCTCTCCTTGCACAAACTCTCTCTACAGAGGCAAGATGTCCACCTCATCATCATCCTCCGATTCCTCACCCCTTTTACTGTGTACATCCCCCTCCTCACAGATTATTAATTCGTCCCCACTGGAATCCACCATCTCAGGTCCCCGTGTACTTTGTGGAGGCAATTGCTGCTGGTGAATGTCTCCACGGAGGAATTGATTATAATTCATTTTGATGAACATCATCTTCTCCACATTTTCTGGAAGTAACCTCGTACGCCGATTGCTGACAAGGTGAGCGGCTGCACTAAACACTCTTTCGGAGTACACACTGGAGGGAGGGCAACTTAGGTAGAATAAAGCCAGTTTGTGCAAGGGCCTCCAAATTGCCTCTTTTTCCTGCCAGTATACGTACGGACTATCTGACATGCCTACTTGGATGCTGTCACTCATATAATCCTCCACCATTCTTTCCATGGTGAGAGAATCATATGCAGTGACAGTAGACGACGTGTCAGTAATCATTGGCAGGTCCTTCAGTCCGGACCAGATGTCAGCATCAGCAGTCGCTCCAGACTGCCCTGCATCACCGCCAGCGGGTGGGCTAGGAATTCTTAGCCTTTTCCTCGCACCCCCAGTTGCGGGAGAATGTGAAGGAGGAGATGTTGACGGGTCACGTTCCGCTTGACTTGACAATTTTCTCACCAGCAAGTCTTTGAACCTCTGCAGACTTGTGTCTGCCGGAAAGAGAGATACAACGTAGGTTTTAAATCTAGGATCGAGCACGGTGGCCAAAATGTAGTGCTCTGATTTCAACAGATTGACCACCCGTGAATCCTGGTTAAGCGAATTAAGGGCTCCATCCACAAGTCCCACATGCCTAGCGGAGACGCTCTGTTTTAGCTCCTCCTTCAATGTCTCCAGCTTCTTCTGCAAAACCTGATGAGGGGAATGACCTGACTCAGGCTGGCAGTGTCTGAACTGACTTCACGTGTGGCAAGTTCAAAGGGTTGCAGAACCTTGCACAACGTTGAAATCATTCTCCACTGCGCTTGAGTCAGGTGCATTCCCCCTCCTTTGCCTGTATCGTGGGCAGATGTATAGGCTTGAATGGCCTTTTGCTGCTCCTCCATCCTCTGAAGCATATAGAGGGTTGAATTCCACCTCGTTACCACCTCTTGCTTCAGATGATGGCAGGGCAGGTTCAGGAATGTTTGGTGGTGCTCCAGTCTTCTGTACGCGGTGCCTGAATGCCGAAAGTGGCCCGCAATTCTTCGGGCCACCGACAGCATCTCTTGCACGCCCCTGTCGTTTTTTAAATAATTCTGCACCACCAAATTCAATGTATGTGCAAAACATGGGACGTGCTGGAATTTGCCCAGATGTAATGCACGCACAATATTGCTGGCGTTGTCCGATGTCACAAATCCCCAGGAGAGTCCAATTGGGGTAAGCCATTCTGCGATGATCTTCCTCAGTTCCCGTAAGAGGTTTTCAGCTGTGTGCATATTCTGGAAAGCGGTGATACAAAGCGTAGTCTGCCTAGGAACGACTTGGCGTTTGCGAGATGCTGCTACTGGTGCCGCCGCTGCTGTTCTTGCTGCGGGAGGCAATACATCTACCCAGTGGGCTGTCACAGTCATATAGTCCTGAGTCTGCCCTGCTCCACTTGTCCACATGTCCGTGGTTAAGTGGACATTGGGTACAACTGCATTTTTTAGGACACTGGTGAGTCTTTTTCTGAGGTCTGTGTACATTTTTGGTATCGCCTGCCTAGAGAAATGGAACCTAGATGGTATTTGGTACCGGGGACACAGTACCTCAATCAAGTCTATAGTTGCCTCTGAATTAACGATGGATACCGGAACCACGTTTCTCACCGCCCAGGCTGCCAAGACCTGAGTTATCTGCTTTGCAGCAGGATGACTGCTGTGATATTTCATCTTCCTCGCAAAGGACTGTGGGACAGTCAATTGCTTACTGGAAGAAGTACAAGTGGACTTCCGACTTCCCCTCTTGGATGACGATCGACTCCCAGCAGCAACAACAGCAGCGCCAGCAGCAGTAGGCGTTACACTCAAGGATGCATCGGAGGAATCCCAGGCAGGAGAGGACTCGTCAGACTTGCCAGTGACATGGCCTGCAGGACTATTGGCTTTCCTGGGTAAGGAGGAAATTGACACTGAGGGAGTTGGTGGTGTGGTTTGCAGGAGCTTGGTTACAAGAGGAATCCTCCTGGTCAATTTCCTCCTCAGCGCCAGCAACACCCATATCCTCATCCTGGTGTACTTCAACAGTGACATCTTCAATTTGACTATCAGGAACTGGACTGCGGGTGCTCCTTCCAGCACTTGCAGGGAGCGTGCAAATGGTGGAAGGCGCAAGCTCTTCCCGTCCAGTGTTGGGAAGGTCAGGCATCGCAACCGACACAATTGGACTCTCCTTGGGGATTTGTGATTTAGAAGAACGCACAGTTCTTTGCTGTGCTTTTGCCAGCTTAAGTCTTTTCTTTTTCTAGCGAGAGGATGAGTGCTTCCATCCTCATGTGAAGCTGAACCACTAGCCATGAACATAGGCCAGGGCCTCAGCCGTTCCTTGCCACTCCGTGTCGTAAATGGCATATTGGCAAGTTTACGCTTCTCCTCAGACACTTTTAATTTTGATTTTTGGGTCATTTTACTGAACTTTTGTGTTTTGGATTTTCCATGCTCTCTACTATGACATTGGGCATCGGCCTTGGCAGACGACGGTGATGGCATTTCATCGTCTCGGCCAAGACTAGTGGCAGCAGCTTCAGCACGAGGTGGAAGTGGATCTTGATCTTTCCCTATTTTAACCTCCACATTTTTGTTCTCCATTTTTTAATGTGTGGAATTATATGCCAGTATCAATAGAAATGGCCTACTACTATATTTACTGCGCACAACTGAAATGCACCACAGGTATGGATGGATAGTATAGTATAGTTGACGACACAGAGGTAGGTACAGCAGTGGCCTACCGTACTGCTATATATAGTATACTGGTGGTCACTGTGTCAGCAAACTGCAAAACTAAAATGCACCACAGGTATAGAATGTAGATGGATAGTATACTTAATGGATGACGACACAGAGGTAGGTACAGCAGTGGCCTACCGTACTGCTATATATAGTATACTGGTGGACACTGTGTCAGCAAACTGCAAAACTAAAATGCACCACAGGTATAGAATGTAGATGGATAGTATACTTAATGGATGACGACACAGAGGTAGGTACAGCAGTGGCCTACCCTACTGCTATATATAGTATACTGGTGGACACTGTGTCAGCAAACTGCAAAACTAAAATGCACCACAGGTATAGAATGTAGATGGATAGTATACTTAATGGATGACGACACAGAGGTAGGTACAGCAGTGGCCTACCGTACTGCTATATATAGTATACTGGGGGTCACTGTGTCAGCAAACTGCAAAACTAAAATGCACCACAGGTATAGAATGTAGATGGATAGTATACTTAATGGATGACGACACAGAGGTAGGTACAGCAGTGGCCTACCGTACTGCTATATATAGTATACTGGTGGACACTGTGTCAGCAAACTGCAAAACTAAAATGCACCACAGGTATAGAATGTAGATGGATAGTATACTTAATGGATGACGACACAGAGGTAGGTACAGCAGTGGCCTACCGTACTGCTATAAGTATATATAGTATACTGGTGGACACTGTCAGCAAACTGCAAAACTAAAATGCACCACAGGTATAGAATGTAGATGGATAGTATACTTAATGACGACACAGAGGTAGGTACAGCAGTGGCCTACCGTACTGCTATATATAGTATACTGGTGGACACTGTGTCAGCAAACTGCAAAACTAAAATGCACCACAGGTATAGAATGTAGATGGATAGTATACTTAATGGATGACGACACAGAGGTAGGTACAGCAGTGGCCTACCGTACTGCTATAAGTATATATAGTATACTGGTGGACACTGTCAGCAAACTGCAAAACTAAAATGCACCACAGGTATAGAATGTAGATGGATAGTATACTTAATGGATGACGGCACAGAGGTAGGTACAGCAGTGGCCTACCGTACCGTACTGCTATATATAGTATACTGGTGGACACTGTGTCAGCAAACTGCAAAACTAAAATGCACCACAGGTATAGAATGTAGATGGATAGTATACTTAATGGATGACGACACAGAGGTAGGTACAGCAGTGGCCTACCGTACTGCTATATATAGTATACTGGGGGTCACTGTGTCAGCAAACTGCAAAACTAAAATGCACCACAGGTATAGAATGTAGATGGATAGTATACTTAATGGATGACGACACAGAGGTAGGTACAGCAGTGGCCTACCGTACTGCTATATATAGTATACTGGGTTTCACTGTGTCAGCAAACTGCAAAACTAAAATGCACCACAGGTATAGAATGTAGATGGATAGTATACTTAATGGATGACGACACAGAGGTAGGTACAGCAGTGGCCTACCGTACTGCTATATATAGTATACTGGTGGACACTGTGTCAGCAAACTGCAAAACTAAAATGCACCACAGGTATAGAATGTAGATGGATAGTATACTTAATGGATGACGACACAGAGGTAGGTACAGCAGTGGCCTACCGTACTGCTATAAGTATATATAGTATACTGGTGGACACTGTCAGCAAACTGCAAAACTAAAATGCACCACAGGTATAGAATGTAGATGGATAGTATACTTAATGACGACACAGAGGTAGGTACAGCAGTGGCCTACCGTACTGCTATATATAGTATACTGGTGGACACTGTCAGCAAACTGCAAAACTAAAATGCACCACAGGTATAGAATGTAGATGGATAGTATACTTAATGGATGACGACACAGAGGTAGGTACAGCAGTGGCCTACCGTACCGTACTGCTATATATAGTATACTGGTGGACACTGTCAGCAAACTGCAAAACTAAAATGCACCACAGGTATAGAATGTAGATGGATAGTATACTTAATGGATGACGACACAGAGGTAGGTACAGCAGTGGCCTACCATACTGCTATATATAGTATACTGGTGGACACTGTGTCAGCAAACTGCAAAACTAAAATGCACCACAGGTATAGAATGTAGATGGATAGTATACTTAATGGATGACGACACAGAGGTAGGTACAGCAGTGGCCTACCGTACTGCTATATATAGTATACTGGGGGTCACTGTGTCAGCAAACTGCAAAACTAAAATGCACCACAGGTATAGAATGTAGATGGATAGTATACTTAATGGATGACGACACAGAGGTAGGTACAGCAGTGGCCTTCCGTACCGTACTGCTATATATACTGGTGGTCACTGTATCAGCAAACTGCAAAACTAAAATGCACCACAGGTATAGAATGTAGATGGATAGTATACTTAATGGATGACGACACAGAGGTAGGTACAGTAGTGCACTCTGCACTGTACTCCTCCTATATAATATTATACTGGTGGTCCCCAGTCCCCACAATAAAGCAGCACACTGAGCACAGATATGGAGTGTTTTTCAGGCAGACAACGTATACTGGTGGTCACTGTCAGCAAAACTCTGCACTGTACTCCTGCTATAGCTGCTCCCCAGTCCCCACAATTAAGCAGTGTGAGCACTCAGCACAGATATATCATGCAGCACACTGAGCACAGATATGGTATGGAGCGTTTTTTTCAGGCAGAGAACGGATAAAAACTGGTGGTCACTTATCAGCAAAACTCTGCACTGTACTCCTCCTAACAGCTGCTCCCCAATCCTCCCCACAAATAAGAAATAAACAACCAATAATTCAAGTTCTGTCTTCTACAATAAACGAAGAGGACGCCAGCCACGTCCTCTCCCTATCATCTCCAATGCACGAGTGAAAATGGCGGCGACGTGCGGCTGCTTATATAGAATCCGAATCTCGCGAGAATCCGACAGCGGGATGATGACGTTCGGGCGCGCTCGGGTTAGCTGAGCAAGGTGGGAAGGTTCAAACCTGCCTCGGACCCGTGTAAAAAGGGTGAAGTTCGGGGGGGTTCGGTTTCCGAGAAACCGAACCCGCTCATCTCTAATATAAACGCTGCAGCAGATCTCTCCCCTGTATATATATATAATGACTGCAGCACATCTCACCCCTGTATATATATGACTGCAGCTCATCTCACACCTGTATATAAACGCTGCAGCAGATCTCTCCCCTGTATTTATATATAATGACTGCAGCACATCTCACCCCTGTATGTATGTGTATATATATATATATATATATATATATATATATTTTATCTGCAGCACATCTCACCCCTGTGTATATAATGTCTGCAGCACATCTTACCCCTGTATATATAATGTCTGCAGCACATCTTACACCTGTGTTTATATAATACCTACAGCACATCTCACCCCTGTATGTATATATATATATATATATATATATATATAATATCTGCAGCACATCTCACCCCTGTGTATATAATGTCTGCAACACATCTCACCCCTGTATGTATATAATGTCTGCAGCACATCTCACCCCTGTATATATATAATGTCTGCAGCTCATCTCACACACGTATATATAATGTCTGCAGCCAGAGCCGGTGCTAGGGTGTCTGGCACCCTCCCTCCTATACTATGCAAAGAGACAGCACGCGCCAAAGGCGCGCGTTGCAAATAAAGGGGTGTGTGCTCACAAGGAAGGTGATAGAGTGGGATGTACACAGGGTGACAGTGGCATATATACACAGGGTGACAGGAGGGCATACACAGGGTGACAGTGGCATATATACACAGGGTGACAGGAACATACCTAGGGTGACAGAAGGGCATACACACGGTGACAGTGGCATATATACACAGGGTGACAGGAACATACCTAGGGTGACAGAAGGGCATACACACGGTGACAGTGGTATATATACACAGGGTGACCGGAACATACCTAGGGTGACAGAAGGGCATACACAGGGTGACAGTGGCATATATACACAGGGTGACAGGAACATACCTAGGGTGACAGAAGGGCATACACAGGGTGACAGTGGCATATATACACAGGGTGACAGTGGCATATATACACAGGGTGACAGGAACATACCTAGGGTGACAGAAGGGCATACACAGGGTGACAGTGGCAGGGCCGGCTCCAGGCATGTTCGACTAGAGCGGCCGCGCGGGGCGCCACTCTTACAGGGCGCCGCACGCTGCGGCCGCCATATTCCTGCCTGGAGCCAGCCTCTGTGTGTCCCACTCCCGGCCGCTTGTGTGCGCTATGCAGCGCGCTGTGCGGCGCCGGCGTCTGACGTTGGACGCCGGCGCCGCGCAGCGTGCATAGCGTGCAGACAGTTTCGATCCTCCGTCCGCGGCCCGCCCGCGCCCACAGCAGTATTCCCGGCTCCCAGCAGCACCGCAGTGTCAGTGACAGGTAAGTTAAAATCTGTCTGGCACTGTGTGGGGCCGTTTATGTTTCTGGCACTGTGGGGGCATTATTTTTCTGGCACTGTGGGGGCATTATTTTTCCGGCACTGTGGGGGCATTATTTTTCTGGCACTGTGGGGGCATATCTGCACTGTGGGGGCATTATTTTTCTGGCACTGTGGGGGCATATCTGCACTGTGGGGGCATTATTTTTCTGGCACTGTGGGGGCATTATTTTTCTGGCACTGTGGGGGCATATCTGCACTGTGGGGGCATTATTTTTCTGGCACTGTGGGGGCATATCTGCACTGTGGGGGCATTATTTTTCTGGCACTGTGGGGGCATATCTGCACTGTGGGGGCATATCTGCACTGTGGGGGCATTATTTTTCTGGCACTGTGGGGGCATATCTGCACTGTGGGGGCATTATTTTTCTGGCACTGTGGGGGCATTATTTTTCTGGCACTGTGGGGGCATATCTGCACTGTGGGGGCATTATTTTTCTGGCACTGTGGGGGCATATCTGCACTGTGGGGGCATTATTTTTCTGGCACTGTGGGGGCATATCTGCACTGTGGGGGCATTATTTTTCTGGCACTGTGGGGGCATTATTTTTCTGGTACTGTGGGGGCATATCTGCACTGTGGGGGCATTATGTTTCTGGCACAGTGGGGGCATTATGTTTCTGGCACTGTGGGGGCATATCTGCACTGTGGGGGCATTTATGTTTCTGGCACTGTGGGGGCATTTATGTTTCTGGCACTGGGGGCATTTATGTATCTGGCACTGTGGGGGCATATCTGCACTGTGGGGGCTTTTATGTTTTGTGGCACAGCGGGCATTTATTTATCTGGCACTGTGGGGGCATTTATGTTTTGTGGCACTGGGGGCATTTATGGATCTGGCACTTATGTATCTGGCACTGTGGGGTCATTGATGCATCTGGCACTGTGGGGGCACTTATGTATCTGGCATTGTGTGGTCATTTATGTATCTGGCATTGTGGGGGCATTTATGTATCTGGCACTGGGGGCATATCTGCACTGTGTGGCCATTTATGTATCTGGCACTGCTGGGGGGCATGTCACGTGTAGCTGGCACTGCTGGGGGTATGTCACGTGTAGCTGGCACTGCTGGGGGGCATGTCACATGTAGCTGGCACTGCTGGGGGGCATATCATGTAGTGTATCTACTAGGCGTCTGTGGCTAGGCAATGTGTCTATCGTGCGCTGCCTGGCGCAAAGTGTCTATCGTGCGCTGCCTGGCGCAAAGTGTCTATCGTGCTCTGCCTGGCGCAAAGTGTCTAACGTGCTCTGCCTGGCGCAAAGTGTATAGGAGGTTCTACCTGGTGCAAAGTGTATTAGCTGCACTACTATGTGGTGTAATGCGAATTGCCACTATTCTGTGGTCATGCACCTTCCCCACGAAGCAACGCCCCTAAATTTTTGCTGCGCGCCTTCGGCGCGCACTGTCCCTGCTTCAGCATGTGGGTGGAGGAGCACCAAGCATTACAGTATGTACATCATTTTGCCCTCCTTACTTAAAAATGTGCCCTCCTTGTGATCAGCACCCTGCCCTAAAACGTGAACACTATCATGTGTAGTTGGCACTGCTGGGGGTCTATTGTGTGTAGCTGGCACTGCTGCGGGACATGTCATGTGTAGCTGGCACTGCTGCGGGGCATGTCATGTGTTGCTGGCACTGCTGCGGGGCATGTCATGTGTAGCTGGCACTACACTGGAGACATTGTGTGTAAGGAACACTACTGTGGCTGTTCTGCATAAGGCTGCTAATTGTGTGCATAGAGGGGGTGTGAAAAAATATATTTATTTATAGTTTAATAATATGAAGTTACGAGGCCACACCCACTTTCCCAGGAGGCCACGCCCACTTTTCCCATAGGGGTTGGGGGGCGCTTTTACATTTTCTCGCTCAGGGTGCTAGTATGCCTGGAGCCGGCCCTGGACAGTGGTATATATACACAGGGTGACAGGAATATACCTAGGGTGACAGAAGGGCATACACAGGGTGACAGTGGTATATATACACAGGGTGACAGGAACATACCTAGGGTGACAGAAGGGCATACACAGGGTGACAGTGGCATATATACACAGGGTGACAGGAACATACCTAGGGTGACAGAAGGGCATACACAGGGTGACAGTGGCATATATACACAGGGTGACAGTGGCATATATACACAGGGTGACAGAAGGGCATACACAGGGTGACAGTGGCATATATACACAGGGTGACAGGAACATACCTAGGGTGACAGAAGGGCATACACAGGGTGACAGTGGTATATATACACAGGGTGACAGTGGTATATATACACAGGGTGACAGGAATATACCTAGGGTGACAGAAGGGCATACACAGGGTGACAGTGGTATATATACACAGGGTGACAGGAACATACCTAGGGTGACAGAAGGGCATACACAGGGTGACAGTGGCATATATACACAGGGTGACAGGAACATACCTAGGGTGACAGAAGGGCATACACAGGGTGACAGTGGCATATATACACAGGGTGACAGGAACATACCTAGGGTGACAGAAGGGCATACACAGGGTGACAGTGGTATATATACACAGGGTGACAGGAATATACCTAGGGTGACAGAAGGGCATACACAGGGTGACAGTGGCATATATACACAGGGTGACAGTGGCATATATACACAGGGTGACAGGAACATACCTAGGGTGACAGAAGGGCATACACAGGGTGACAGTGGCATATATACACAGGGTGACAGGAACATACCTAGGGTGACAGAAGGGCATACACAGGGTGACAGTGGCATATATACACAGGGTGACAGGAATATACCTAGGGTAACAGAAGGGCATACACAGGGTGACAGTGGCATATATACACAGGGTGACAGGAACATACCTAGGGTGACAGAAGGGCATACACAGGGTGACAGTGGCATATATACACAGGGTGACAGGAACATACCTAGGGTGACAGAAGGGCATACACAGGGTGACAGTGGCATATATACACAGGGTGACAGGAACATACCTAGGGTGACAGAAGGGCATACACAGGGTGACAGTGGCATATATACACAGGGTGACAGGAACATACCTAGGGTGACAGAAGGGCATACACAGGGTGACAGTGGTATATATACACAGGGTGACAGGAACATACCTAGGGTGACAGAAGGGCATACACAGGGTGACAGTGGCATATATACACAGGGTGACAGGAACATACCTAGGGTGACAGAAGGGCATACACAGGGTGACAGTGGTATATATACACAGGGTGACAGGAACATACCTAGGGTGACAGAAGGGCATACACACGGTGACAGTGGTATATATACACAGGGTGACAGGAACATACCTAGGGTGACAGAAGGGCATACACAGGGTGACAGTGGCATATATACACAGGGTGACAGGAACATACCTAGGGTGACAGAAGGGCATACACAGGGTGACAGTGGTATATATACACAGGGTGACAGTGGCATATATACACAGGGTGACAGAAGGGCATACACAGGGTGACAGTGGTATATATACACAGGGTGACAGGAACATACCTAGGGTGACAGAAGGGCATACACAGGGTGACAGTGGTATATATACACAGGGTGACAGGAACATACCTAGGGTGACAGAAGGGCATACACAGGGTGACAGTGGCATATATACACAGGGTGACAGGAACATACCTAGGGTGACAGAAGGGCATACACAGGGTGACAGTGGTATATATACACAGGGTGACAGTGGCATATATACACAGGGTGACAGAAGGGCATACACAGGGTGACAGTGGTATATATACACAGGGTGACAGGAACATACCTAGGGTGACAGAAGGGCATACACAGGGTGACAGTGGTATATATACACAGGGTGACAGGAACATACCTAGGGTAACAGAAGGGCATACACAGGGGGACAGTGGTATATATACACAGGGTGACAGTGGCATATATACACAGGGTGACAGAAGGGCATACACAGGGTGACAGTGGTATATATACACAGGGTGACAGTGGCATATATACACAGGGTGACAGAAGGGCATACACAGGGTGACAGTGGTATATATACACAGGGTGACAGGAACATACCTAGGGTGACAGAAGGGCATACACAGGGTGACAGTGGTATATATACACAGGGTGACAGGAACATACCTAGGGTAACAGAAGGGCATACACAGGGTGACAGTGGCATATATACACAGGGTGACAGGAACATACCTAGGGTGACAGAAGGGCATACACAGGGTGACAGTGGCATATATACACAGGGTGACAGGAACATACCTAGGGTGACAGAAGGGCATACACGGGTGACAGTGGTATATATACACAGGGTGACAGGAACATACCTAGGGTGATAGAAGGGCATACACACGGTGACAGTGGTATATATACACAGGGTGACCGGAACATACCTAGGATGACAGAAGGGCATACACAGGGTGACAGTGGTATATATACACAGGGTGACAGGAACATACCTAGGGTGACAGAAGGGCATACACAGGGTGACAGCGGTATATATACACAGGGTGACAGGAACATACCTAGGGTGACAGAAGGGCATACACAGGGTGACAGTGGCATATATACACAGGGTGACAGGAATATACCTAGGGTAACAGAAGGGCATACACAGGGTGACAGTGGCATATATACACAGGGTGACAGGAACATACCTAGGGTGACAGAAGGGCATACACAGGGTGACAGTGGTATATATACACAGGGTGACAGTGGCATATATACACAGGGTGACAGAAGGGCATACACAGGGTGACAGTGGTATATATACACAGGGTGACAGGAATATACCTAGGGTGACAGAAGGGCATACACAGGGTGACAGTGGCATA
Source organism: Pseudophryne corroboree (assembly GCF_028390025.1). NCBI lineage: Eukaryota > Metazoa > Chordata > Amphibia > Anura > Myobatrachidae > Pseudophryne > Pseudophryne corroboree. The sequence continues at coordinate 490,812,794 of NC_086451.1, forward strand.
TATACACAGGGTGACAGGAACATACCTAGAGTGACAGAAGGGCATACACAGGGTGACAGTGGTATATATACACAGGGTGACAGGAATATACCTAGGGTGACAGAAGGGCATACACAGGGTGACAGTGGCATATATACACAGGGTGACAGGAACATACCTAGGGTGACAGAAGGGCATACACAGGGTGACAGTGGTATATATACACAGGGTGACAGGAACATACCTAGGGTGACAGAAGGGCATACACAGGGTGACAGTGGCATATATACACAGGGTGACAGGAACATACCTAGGGTGATAGAAGGGCATACACACGGTGACAGTGGTATATATACACAGGGTGACAGGAACATACCTAGGGTGATAGAAGGGCATACACAGGGTGACAGTGGTATATATACACAGGGTGACAGTGGCATATATACACAGGGTGACAGAAGGGCATACACAGGGTGACAGTGGTATATATACACAGGGTGACAGGAACATACCTAGGGTGACAGAAGGGCATACACAGGGTGACAGTGGTATATATACACAGGGTGACAGGAATATACCTAGGGTGACAGAAGGGCATACACAGGGTGACAGTGGCATATATACACAGGGTGACAGTGGCATATATACACAGGGTGACAGGAACATACCTAGGGTGACAGAAGGGCATACACAGGGTGACAGTGGTATATATACACAGGGTGACAGGAATATACCTAGGGTGACAGAAGGGCATACACAGGGTGACAGTGGTATATATACACAGGGTGACCGGAACATACCTAGGGTGACAGAAGGGCATACACACGGTGACAGTGGCATATATACACAGGGTGACAGGAATATACCTAGGGTAACAGAAGGGCATACACAGGGTGACAGTGGCATATATACACAGGGTGACAGGAATATACCAAGGGTAACAGAAGGGCATACACAGGGTGACAGTGGCATATATACACAGGGTGACAGGAATATACCTAGGGTGACAGAAGGGCATACACAGGGTGACAGTGGCATATATACACAGGGTGACAGGAATATACCTAGGGTGACAGAAGGGCATACACAGGGTGACAGTGGCATATATACACAGGGTGACAGGAACATACCTAGGGTGACAGAAGGGCATACACAGGGTGACAGTGGTATATATACACAGGGTGACAGGAACATACCTAGGGTGACAGAAGGGCATACACACGGTGACAGTGGCATATATACACAGGGTGACAGGAATATACCTAGGGTAACAGAAGGGCATACACAGGGTGACAGTGGCATATATACACAGGGTGACAGGAATATACCTAGGGTGACAGAAGGGCATACACTGGGTGACAGTGGCATATATACACAGGGTGACAGGAACATACCTAGGGTAACAGAAGGGCATACACAGGGTGACAGTGGCATATATACACAGGGTGACAGGAATATACCTAGGGTGACAGAAGGGCATACACAGGGTGACAGTGGCATATATACACAGGGTGACAGGAATATACCTAGGGTGCCAGAAGGGCATACACAGGGTGACAGTGGTATATATACACAGGGTGACAGTGGCATATATACACAGGGTGACAGGAATATACCTAGGGTGACAGAAGGGCATACACAGGGTGACAGTGGCATATATACACAGGGTGACAGGAACATACCTAGGGTAACAGAAGGGCATACACAGGGTGACAGTGGCATATATACACAGGGTGACAGGAACATACCTAGGGTGACAGAAGGGCATACACACGGTGACAGTGGCATATATACACAGGGTGACAGGAACATACCTAGGGTGACAGAAGGGCATACACAGGGTGACAGTGGTATATATACACAGGGTGACAGGAACATACCTAGGGTGACAGAAGGGCATACACAGGGTGACAGTGGTATATATACACAGGGTGACAGGAACATACCTAGGGTGACAGAAGGGCATACACAGGGTGACAGTGGCATATATACACAGGGTGGCAGGAACATACCTAGGGTGACAGAAGGGCATACACAGGGTGACAGTGGTATATATACACAGGGTGACAGGAACATACCTAGGGTGACAGAAGGGCATACACAGGGTGACAGTGGCATATATACACAGGGTGACAGGAATATACCTAGGGTGACAGAAGGGCATACACAGGGTGACAGTGGTATATATACACAGGGTGACAGGAACATACCTAGGGTGACAGAAGGGCATACACAGGGTGACAGTGGCATATATACACAGGGTGACAGGAATATACCTAGGGTAACAGAAGGGCATACACAGGGTGACAGTGGCATATATACACAGGGTAAAAGGGTGTTATGGGGTGAATTAATATAAGTGAAAAAAAATTGTAACATGTATAATAAACAAACGGTGAAAGTGACAAATTAAATGCAATGCTGCGATGCCCTGTTGTCGCCCAGCCACGGCAGTCCAGGAGGCCCCGTACCCCAGGAGCCACCCCATTTCTGACCTATTGTTCTGAATAATTGGACTTACCTAGAATTGTGCCATATTCAAAAGTGCAGTCATGCTAGGTACCCTAGTTAAAATAAATGAGGGTCAGGTGCGGGTGGGTGCAAGTCTAAGAATGAAGGTGTCTCACTCCTTCAGGTGTGTCTATACAAAACACTTTTAGTTTGCTAGGGAGGGGCCTTAGTAATATAAGTAATATAATACTATACTATCCATCCATCCATCTACATTGTATACCTGTGGTGGCTTTTTTTTTCTTCATACTAGTTTAGCAGTCTGCTGACAGTGTCCACCAGGTCCGTTATTATATTATACAGTATATTATATATATATATATATATATATAGCAGTACGGTAGGCCACGGCTGTACCTACCTCTGTGTCGTCACTCGTCGTCCATAAGTAATATAATACTATACTATCCATCCATCTACATTGTATACCTGTGGTGGCTTTTTTTTTCTTCATACTAGTTTAGCAGTCTGCTGACAGTGTCCACCAGGTCCGTTATTATTATACAGTATATTATATATATATATATAGCAGTACGGTAGGCCACGGCTGTACCTACCTCTGTGTCGTCACTCGTCCTCCATAAGTAATATAATACTATACTATCCATCCATCTACATGGTATACCTGTGGTGGCTTTTAGTTGTGCGCATTAAAATATGGAGAACAAAAATGTGGAGGTTAAAAAAATAGGGAAAGATCAAGATCCACTTCCACCTCGTGCTGAAGCTGCTGCCACTAGTCATGGCCGAGACGATGAAATGCCATCAACGTCGTCTGCCAAGGCCGATGCTCAATGTCATAGTACAGAGCATGTAAAATGCAAAACACAAAAGATCAGTAAAAAAATGACCCAAAAATCAAAATTAAAAGCGTCTGAGGAGAAGCGTAAACTTGCCAATATGCCATTTACCACACGGAGTGGCAAGGAACGGCTGAGGCCCTGGCCTATGTTCATGGCTAGTGGTTCAGCTTCACATGAGGATGGAAGCACTCATCCTCTCGCTAGAAAAAGAAAAGACTTAAGCTGGCAAAAGCACAGCAAAGAACTGTGCGTTATTCTAAATCACAAATCCCCAAGGAGAGTCCAATTGTGTCGGTTGCGATGCCTGACCTTCCCAACACTGGACGTGAAGAGCATGCGCCTTCCACCATTTGCACGCCCCCTGTAAGTGCTGGAAGGAGCACCCGCAGTCCAGTTCCTGATAGTCAAATTGAAGATGTCAGTGTTGAAGTACACCAGGATGAGGAGGATATGGGTGTTGCTGGCGCTGGGGAGGAAATTGACAAGGAGGATTCTGATGGTGAGGTGGTTTGTTTAAGTCAGGCACCCGGGGAGACACCTGTTGTCCGTGGGACGAATATGGCCATTGACATGCCTGGTCAAAATACAAAAAAAATCAGCTCTTCGGTGTGGAATTATTTCAACACAAATGCGGACAACAGGTGTCAAGCCGTGTGTTGCCTTTGTCAAGCTGTAATAAGTAGGGGTAAGGACGTTAACCACCTTGGAACATCCTCCCTTATACGTCACCTGCAGCGCATTCATAATAAGTCAGTGACAAGTTCAAAAACTTTGGGTGACAGCGGAAGCAGTCCACTGACCAGTAAATCCCTTCCTCTTGTAACCAAGCTCCCGCAAACCACACCACCAACTCCCTCAGTGTCAATTTCCTCCTTACCCAGGAAAGCCAATAGTCCTGCAGGCCATGTCACTGGCAAGTCTGACGAGTCCTCTCCTGCCTGGGATTCCTCCGATGCATCCTTGCGTGTAACGCCTACTGCTGCTGGCGCTGCTGTTGTTGCTGCTGGGAGTCGATCGGCATCCCAGAGGGGAAGTCGGAAGACCACTTGTACTACTTCCAGTAAGCAATTGACTGTCCAACAGTCCTTTGCGAGGAAGATGAAATATCACAGCAGTCATCCTGCTGCAAAGCGGATAACTGAGGCCTTGGCAGCCTGGGCGGTAAGAAACGTGGTTCCGGTATCCATCGTTACTTCAGAGCCAACTATAGACTTGATTCAGGTACTGTGTCCCCGGTACTAAATACCATCTAGGTCCCTTTTCTCTAGGCAGGCGATACCGAGAATGTACACAGACCTCAGAAATAGAGTCACCAGTGTCCTAAAAAATGCAGTTGTACCCAATGTCCACTTAACCACGGACATGTGGACAAGTGGAGCAGGGCAGACTCAGGACTACATGACTGTGACAGCCCACTGGGTAGATGTATTGCCTCCCGCTGCAAGAACAGCAGCGGCGGCACCAGTAGCAGCATCTCGCAAACGCCAACTCGTTCCTAGGCAGGCTACGCTTTGTATCACCGCTTTCCAGAATACGCACACAGCTGAAAACCTCTTACGGCAACTGAGGAAGATCATCGCAGAATGGCTTACCCCAATTGGACTCTCCGGGGGATTTGTGGCATCGGACAACGCCAGCAATATTGTGTGTGCATTACATCTGGGCAAATTCCAGCACGTCCCATGTTTTGCACATACCTTGAATTTGGTGGTGCAGAATTATTTAAAAAATGACAGGGGCGTGCAAGAGATGCTGTCGGTGGCCAGAAGAATTGCGAGCCACTTTCGGCGTACAGGCACCGCGTACAGAAGACTGGAGCACCACCAAAAACGCCTGAACCTGCCCTGCCATCATCTGAAGCAAGAGGTGGTAACGAGGTGGAATTCAACCCTCTATATGCTTCAGAGGATGGAGGAGCAGCAAAAGGCCATTCAAGCCTATACATCTGCCCACGATATAGGCAAAGGAGGTGAATGCACCTGTCTCAAGCGCAGTGGAGAATGATTTCAACGTTGTGCAAGGTTCTGCAACCTTTTGAACTTGCCACACGTGAAGTCAGTTCAGACACTGCCAGCCTGAGTCAGGTCATTCCCCTCATCAGGCTTTTGCAGAAGAAGCTGGAGACATTGAAGGAGGAGCTAAAAGGGAGCGATTCCGCTAGGCATGTGGGACTTGTGGATGGAGCCCTTCATTCGCTTAACCAGGATTCACGGGTGGTCAATCTGTAGAAATCAGAGCACTACATTTTGGCCACCGTGCTCGATCCTAGATTTAAAACCTACCTTGTATCTCTCTTTCCGGCAGACACAAGTCTGCAGGGGTTCAAAGACCTGCTGGTGAGAAAATTGTCAAGTCAAGCGGAACGTGACCCGTCAACAGCTCCTCCTTCACATTTTCCCGCAACTGGGGGTGCGAGGAAAAGGCTACGAATTCCGAGCCCACCCGCTGGCGGTGATGCAGGGCAGTCTGGAGCGAGTGCTGACATCTGGTCCGGACTGAAGGACCTGCCAACGATTACTGACATGTCGTCTACTGTCACTGCATATGATTCTGTCACCATTGAAAGAATGGTGGAGGATTATATGAGTGACCGCATCCAAGTAGGCACGTCAGACAGTCCGTACGTATACTGGCAGGAAAAAGAGGCAATTTGGAGGCCCTTGCACAAACTGGCTTTATTCTACCTAAGTTGCCCTCCCACAAGTGTGTACTCCGAAAGAGTGTTTAGTGCCGCCGCTCACCTTGTCAGCAATCGGCGTACGAGGTTACTTCCAGAAAATGTGGAGAAGATGATGTTCATTAAAATGAATTATAATCAAGTCCTCCGTGGAGACATTCACCAGCAGCAATTGCCTCCAGAAAGTACACGGGGACCTGAGATGGTGGATTCCAGTGGGGACGAATGATGAATCGGACGATGATGATGAGGTGGACATCTTGCCTCTGTAGAGCCAGTTTGTGCAAGGAGAGATTGATTGCTTCTTTTTTGGTGGGGGCCCAAACCAACCAGTCATTTCAGTCACAGTCGTGTGGCAGACCCTGTCGCTGAAATGATGGGTTCGTTAAAGTGTGCATGTCCTGTTTATACTAGAGATGAGCGGGTTCGGTTTCTCTGAAACCGAACCCGCACGAACTTCATGTTTTTTTCACGGGTCCGAGCAGACTCGGATCCTCCCGCCTTGCTCGGTTAACCCGAGCGCGCCCGAACGTCATCATGACGCTGTCGGATTCTCGCGAGACTCGGATTCTATATAAGGAGCCGCGCGTCGCCGCCATTTTCACACGTGCATTGAGATTGATAGGGAGAGGACGTGGCTGGCGTCCTCTCCATTAGAAATTAGATTAGAAGAGAGAGAGAGATTGTGCAGAGTCAGACAGAGTTTACCACAGTGACCAGTGCAGTTGTTGTTAGTTAACTTTTATTTATTTTAATATAATATATCCGTTCTCTGCTATATCCGTTCTCTGCCTGAAAAAAAACGATACACAGCAGCAGCCAGTCACACAGTGTGACTCAGTCTGTGTGCACTCAGCTCAGCCCAGTGTGCTGCACATCAATGTATAAAAGGCAAAGCTTATAATAATTGTGGGGGAGACTGGGGAGCACTGCAGGTTGTTATAGCAGGAGCCCCCAGGAGTACATAATATTATATTAATTTAAAATTAAACAGTGCACACTTTTGCTGCAGGAGTGCCACTGCCAGTGTGACTAGTGGTGACCAGTGCCTGACCACCAGTATAGTAGTATATTGTTGTATGTATTGTATACTATCTCTTTATCAACCAGTCTATATTAGCAGCAGACACAGTACAGTGCGGTAGTTCACGGCTGTGGCTACCTCTGTGTCGGCAGTCGGAACTCGGCAGGCAGTCCGTCCATCCATAATTGTATTACAATATATACCACCTAACCGTGGTATTTTTTTTTCTTTCTTTATACCGTCGTCATAGTGTCATACTAGTTGTTACGAGTATACTACTATCTCTTTATCAACCAGTGTACAGTGCGGTAGTTCACGGCTGTGGCTACCTCTGTGTCGGCAGTCGGCAGGCAGTCCGTCCATCCATAATTGTATTATTATTATAATATATACCACCTAACCGTGGTTTTTTTTTCATTCTTTATACCGTCATAGTGTCATACTAGTTGTTACGAGTATACTACTATCTCTTTATCAACCAGTGTACAGTGCGGTAGTTCACGGCTGTGGCTACCTCTGTGTCGGCAGTCGGCAGGCAGTCCGTCCATCCATAATTGTATTATTATTATAATATATACCACCTAACCGTGGTTTTTTTTTCATTCTTTATACCGTCGTCATAGTGTCATACTAGTTGTTACGAGTATACTACTATCTCTTTATCAACCAGTGTACAGTGCGGTAGTTCACGGCTGTGGCTACCTCTGTGTCGGCAGTCGGCAGGCAGTCCGTCCATCCATAATTGTATTATTATTATAATATATACCACCTAACTGTGGTATTTTTTTTTCTTTCTTTATACCGTCGTCATAGTGTCATACTAGTTGTTACGAGTATACTACTATCTCTTTATCAACCAGTGTACAGTGCGGTAGTTCACGGCTGTGGCTACCTCTGTGTCGGCAGTCGGCAGGCAGTCCGTCCATCCATAATTGTATTATTATTATAAAATATACCACCTAACCGTGGTTTTTTTTTCATTCTTTATACCGTCGTCATAGTGTCATACTAGTTGTTACGAGTATACTACTATCTCTTTATCAACCAGTGTACAGTGCGGTAGTTCACGGCTGTGGCTACCTCTGTGTCGGCAGTCGGCAGGCAGTCCGTCCATCCATAATTGTATTATTATTATAATATATACCACCTAACCGTGGTTTTTTTTTCATTCTTTATACCGTCGTCATAGTGTCATACTAGTTGTTACGAGTATACTACTATCTCTTTATCAACCAGTGTACAGTGCGGTAGTTCACGGCTGTGGCTACCTCTGTGTCGGCAGTCGGCAGGTAGTCCGTCCATCCATAATTGTATTATTATTATAATATATACCACCTAACCGTGGTTTTTTTTTCATTCTTTATACCGTCGTCATAGTGTCATACTAGTTGTTACGAGTATACTACTATCTCTTTATCAACCAGTGTACAGTGCGGTAGTTCACGGCTGTGGCTACCTCTGTGTCGGCAGTCGGCAGGCAGTCCGTCCATCCATAATTGTATTATTATTATAATATATACCACCTAACCGTGGTTTTTTTATACCACCTAACCGTGGCAGTCCGTCCATAATTGTATACTAGTATCCAATCCATCCATCTCCATTGTTTACCTGAGGTGCCTTTTAGTTCTGCCTATAAAATATGGAGAACAAAAAAGTTGAGGTTCCAAAATTAGGGAAAGATCAAGATCCACTTCCACCTCGTGCTGAAGCTGCTGCCACTAGTCATGGCCGAGACGATGAAATGCCAGCAACGTCGTCTGCCAAGGCCGATGCCCAATGTCATAGTACAGAGCATGTCAAATCCAAAACACCAAATATCAGTAAAAAAAGGACTCCAAAACCTAAAATAAAATTGTCGGAGGAGAAGCGTAAACTTGCCAATATGCCATTTACCACACGGAGTGGTAAGGAACGGCTGAGGCCCTGGCCTATGTTCATGGCTAGTGGTTCAGCTTCACATGAGGATGGAAGCACTCAGCCTCTCGCTAGAAAACTGAAAAGACTCAAGCTGGCAAAAGCACCGCAAAGAACTGTGCGTTCTTTGAAATCCCAAATCCACAAGGAGAGTCCAATTGTGTCGTTTGCGATGCCTGACCTTCCCAACACTGGACGTGAAGAGCATGCGCCTTCCACTATTTGCATGCCCCCTGCAAGTGCTGGAAGGAGCACCCGCAGTCCAGTTCCTGATAGTCAGATTGAAGATGTCAGTGTTGAAGTACACCAGGATGAGGAGGATATGGGTGTTGCTGGCGCTGGGGAGGAAATTGACCAGGAGGATTCTGATGGTGAGGTGGTTTGTTTAAGTCAGGCACCCGGGGAGACACCTGTTGTCCGTGGGAGGAATATGGCCGTTGACATGCCAGGTGAAAATACCAAAAAAATCAGCTCTTCGGTGTGGAGGTATTTCACCAGAAATGCGGACAACAGGTGTCAAGCCGTGTGTTCCCTTTGTCAAGCTGTAATAAGTAGGGGTAAGGACGTTAACCACCTCGGAACATCCTCCCTTATACGTCACCTGCAGCGCATTCATAATAAGTCAGTGACAAGTTCAAAAACTTTGGGTGACAGCGGAAGCAGTCCACTGACCAGTAAATCCCTTCCTCTTGTAACCAAGCTCACGCAAACCACCCCACCAACTCCCTCAGTGTCAATTTCCTCCTTCCCCAGGAATGCCAATAGTCCTGCAGGCCATGTCACTGGCAAGTCTGACGAGTCCTCTCCTGCCTGGGATTCCTCCGATGCATCCTTGCGTGTAACGCCTACTGCTGCTGGCGCTGCTGTTGTTGCCGCTGGGAGTCGATGGTCATCCCAGAGGGGAAGTCGTAAGCCCACTTGTACTACTTCCAGTAAGCAATTGACTGTTCAACAGTCCTTTGCGAGGAAGATGAAATATCACAGCAGTCATCCTACTGCAAAGCGGATAACTGAGTCCTTGACAACTATGTTGGTGTTAGACGTGCGTCCGGTATCCGCCGTTAGTTCACAGGGAACTAGACAATTTATTGAGGCAGTGTGCCCCCGTTACCAAATACCATCTAGGTTCCACTTCTCTAGGCAGGCGATACCGAGAATGTACACGGACGTCAGAAAAAGACTCACCAGTCTCCTAAAAAATGCAGTTGTACCCAATGTCCACTTAACCACGGACATGTGGACAAGTGGAGCAGGGCAGGGTCAGGACTATATGACTGTGACAGCCCACTGGGTAGATGTATGGACTCCCGCCGCAAGAACAGCAGCGGCGGCACCAGTAGCAGCATCTCGCAAACGCCAACTCTTTCCTAGGCAGGCTACGCTTTGTATCACCGCTTTCCAGAATACGCACACAGCTGAAAACCTCTTACGGCAACTGAGGAAGATCATCGCGGAATGGCTTACCCCAATTGGACTCTCCTGTGGATTTGTGGCATCGGACAACGCCAGCAATATTGTGTGTGCATTAAATATGGGCAAATTCCAGCACGTCCCATGTTTTGCACATACCTTGAATTTGGTGGTGCAGAATTTTTTAAAAAACGACAGGGGCGTGCAAGAGATGCTGTCGGTGGCCAGAAAAATTGCGGGACACTTTCGGCGTACAGGCACCACGTACAGAAGACTGGAGCACCACCAAAAACTACTGAACCTGCCCTGCCATCATCTGAAGCAAGAAGTGGTAACGAGGTGGAATTCAACCCTCTATATGCTTCAGAGGTTGGAGGAGCAGCAAAAGGCCATTCAAGCCTATACAATTGAGCACGATATAGGAGATGGAATGCACCTGTCTCAAGTGCAGTGGAGAATGATTTCAACGTTGTGCAAGGTTCTGATGCCCTTTGAACTTGCCACACGTGAAGTCAGTTCAGACACTGCCAGCCTGAGTCAGGTCATTCCCCTCATCAGGCTTTTGCAGAAGAAGCTGGAGGCATTGAAGAAGGAGCTAACACGGAGCGATTCCGCTAGGCATGTGGGACTTGTGGATGCAGCCCTTAATTCGCTTAACAAGGATTCACGGGTGGTCAATCTGTTGAAATCAGAGCACTACATTTTGGCCACCGTGCTCGATCCTAGATTTAAAGCCTACCTTGGATCTCTCTTTCCGGCAGACACAGGTCTGCTGGGGTTGAAAGACCTGCTGGTGACAAAATTGTCAAGTCAAGCGGAACGCGACCTGTCAACATCTCCTCCTTCACATTCTCCCGCAACTGGGGGTGCGAGGAAAAGGCTCAGAATTCCGAGCCCACCCGCTGGCGGTGATGCAGGGCAGTCTGGAGCGACTGCTGATGCTGACATCTGGTCCGGACTGAAGGACCTGACAACGATTACGGACATGTCGTCTACTGTCACTGCATATGATTCTCTCAACATTGATAGAATGGTGGAGGATTATATGAGTGACCGCATCCAAGTAGGCACGTCACACAGTCCGTACTTATACTGGCAGGAAAAAGAGGCAATTTGGAGGCCCTTGCACAAACTGGCTTTATTCTACCTAAGTTGCCCTCCCACAAGTGTGTACTCCGAAAGAGTGTTTAGTGCCGCCGCTCACCTTGTCAGCAATCGGCGTACGAGGTTACATCCAGAAAATGTGGAGAAGATGATGTTCATTAAAATGAATTATAATCAATTCCTCCGCGGAGACATTGACCAGCAGCAATTGCCTCCACAAAGTACACAGGGAGCTGAGATGGTGGATTCCAGTGGGGACGAATTGATAATCTGTGAGGAGGGGGATGTACACGGTGATATATCGGAGGGTGAAGATGAGGTGGACATCTTGCCTCTGTAGAGCCAGTTTGTGCAAGGAGAGATTAATTGCTTCTTTTTTGGGGGGGGTCCAAACCAACCCGTCATATCAGTCACAGTCGTGTGGCAGACCCTGTCACTGAAATGATGGGTTGGTTAAAGTGTGCATGTCCTGTTTTGTTTATACAACATAAGGGTGGGTGGGAGGGCCCAAGGATAATTCCATCTTGCACCTCTTTTTTCTTTTCTTTTTCTTTGCATCATGTGCTGATTGGGGAGGGTTTTTTGGAAGGGACATCCTGCGTGACACTGCAGTGCCACTCCTAGAGGGGCCCGGTGTTTGTGTCGGCCACTAGGGTCGCTAATCTTACTCACACAGCTACCTCATTGCGCCTCTTTTTTTCTTTGCGTCATGTGCTGTTTGGGGAGGGTTTTTTGGAAGGGACATCCTGCGTGACACTGCAGTGCCACTCCTAGATGGGCCCGGTGTTTGTGTCGGCCACTAGGGTCGCTAATCTTACTCACACAGTCAGCTACCTCATTGCGCCTCTTTTTTTCTTTGCGTCATGTGCTGTTTGGGGAGGGTTTTTTGGAAGGGCCATCCTGCGTGACACTGCAGTGCCACTCCTAGATGGGCCCGGTGTTTGTGTCGGCCACTAGGGTCGCTAATCTTACTCACACAGCTACCTCATTGCGCCTCTTTTTTTCTTTGCGTCATGTGCTGTTTGGGGAGGGTTTTTTGGAAGGGACATCCTGCGTGACACTGCAGTGCCACTCCTAGATGGGACCGGTGTTTGTGTCGGCCACTAGGGTCGCTTATCTTTCTCACACAGCTACCTCATTGCGCCTCTTTTTTTCTTTGCGTCATGTGCTGTTTGGGGAGGGTTTTTTGGAAGGGACATCCTGCGTGACACTGCAGTGCCACTCCTAGATGGGCCCGGTGTTTGTGTCGGCCACTAGGGTCGCTTATCTTTCTCACACAGTCAGCTACCTCATTGCGCCTCTTTTTTTCTTTGCGTCATGTGCTGTTTGGGGAGGGTTTTTTGGAAGGGACATCCTGCGTGACACTGCAGTGCCACTCCTAGATGGGCCCGGTGTTTGTGTCGGCCACTAGGGTCGCTTATCTTTCTCACACAGTCAGCTACCTCATTGCGCCTCTTTTTTTCTTTGCGTCATGTGCTGTTTGGGGAGGGTTTTTTGGAAGGGACATCCTGCGTGACACTGCAGTGCCACTCCTAGATGGGCCCGGTGTTTGTGTCGGCCACTAGGGTCGCTTATCTTTCTCACACAGTCAGCTACCTCATTGCGCCTCTTTTTTTCTTTGCGTCATGTGCTGTTTGGGGAGGGTTTTTTGGAAGGGACATCCTGCGTGACACTGCAGTGCCACTCCTAGATGGGCCCGGTGTTTGTGTCGGCCACTAGGGTCGCTAATCTTACTCACACAGCTACCTCATTGCGCCTCTTTTTTTCTTTGCGTCATGTGCTGTTTGGGGAGGGTTTTTTGGAAGGGACATCCTGCGTGACACTGCAGTGCCACTCCTAGATGGGCCCGGTGTTTGTGTTGGCCACTAGGGTCGCTTATCTTACTCACACAGCGACCTCGGTGCAAATTTTAGGACTAAAAATAATATTGTGAGGTGTGATGTGTTCAGAATAGGCTGAAAATGAGTGTAAATTATGTTTTTTGAGGTTAATAATACTTTGGGATCAAAATTACCCCCAAATTCTATGATTTAAGCTGTTTTTTAGGGTTTTTTGAAAAAAACACCCGAATCCAAAACACACCCGAATCCGACAAAAAAAATTCGGTGAGGTTTTGCCAAAACGCGGTCGAACCCAAAACACGGCCGCGGAACCGAACCCAAAACCAAAACACAAAACCCGAAAAATTTCCGGCGCTCATCTCTAGTTTATACAACATAAGGGTGGGTGGGAGGACCCAAGGACAATTCCATCTTGCACCTCTTTTTTCTTTCATTTTTCTTTGTGTCATGTGCTGTTTGGGGAGTATTTTTTTGAAGGGTCATGTGCTGTTTGTGGAGTATTTTTTTGAAGGGCCATCCTGCGTGACACTGCAGTGCCACTCATAGATGGGCCAGGTGTTTGTGTCGGCCACTAGGGTCGCTTAGCTTAGTCACACAGCTACCTCATTGCGCCTCTTTTTTTCTTTGCGTCATGTGCTGTTTGGGGAGTATTTTTTTGAAGGGCCATCCTGCGTGACACTGCAGTGCCACTCCTAGATGGGCCAGGTGTTTGTGTCGGCCACTAGGGTCGCCTAGCTTAGTCACACAGCTACCTCATTGCGCCTATTTTTTTCTTAGCGTCATGTGCTGTTTGGGGAGTATTTTTTTGAAGGGCCATCCTGCGTGACACTGCAGTGCCACTCCTAGATGGGCCAGGTGTTTGTGTCGGCCACTTGGGTCGCTTAGCTTAGTCACACAGCTACCTCATTGCGCCTCTTTTTTTCTTTGCGTCATGTGCTGTTTGGGGAGTATTTTTTTTGAATGGCCATCCTGCGTGACACTGCAGTGCCACTCCCAGATGGGCCAGGTGTTTGTGTCGGCCACTAGGGTCGCTTAGCTTAGTCACACAGCTACCTCATTGCGCCTCTTTTTTTCTTTGCTTCATGTGCTGTTTGGGGAGTATTTTTTTGAAGGGCCATCCTGCGTGACACTGCAGTGCCACTCCTAGATGGGCCAGGTGTTTGTGTCGGCCACTAGGGTCGCTTAGCTTAGTCACACAGCTACCTCATTGCGCCTCTTTTTTTCTTTGCATCATGTGCTGTTTGGGGAGTATTTTTTTGAAGGGCCATCCTGCGTGACACTGCAGTGACACTCCTAGATGGGCCAGGTGTTTGTGTCGGCCACTAGGGTCGCTTAGCTTACAGCTACCTCATTGCGCCTCTTTTTTTCTTTGCGTCATGTGCTGTTTGGGGAGTATTTTTTTGAAGGGCCATCCTGCGTGACACTGCAGTGCCACTCCTAGATGGGCCAGGTGTTTGTGTCGGCCACTAGGGTCGCTTAGCTTAGTCACACAGCTACCTCATTGCGCCCCTTTTTTTACTTTGCGTCATGTGCTGTTTGGGGAGTATATTTTTGAAGGGCCATCCTGCGTGACACTGCAGTGCCACTCCTAGATGAGCCAGGTGTTTGTGTCGGCCACTAGGGTCGCTTAGCTTAGTCACACAGCTACCTCATTGCGCCTCTTTTTTTCTTTGCGTCATGTGCTGTTTGGGGAGGGTTTTTTGGAAGGGACATCCTGCGTGACACTGCAGTGCCACTCCTAGATGGGCCCGGTGTTTGTGTCGGCCACTAGGGTCGCTTATCTTTCTCACACAGTCAGCTACCTCATTGCGCCTCTTTTTTTCTTTGCGTCATGTGCTGTTTGGGGAGGGTTTTTTGGAAGGGACATCCTGCGTGACACTGCAGTGCCACTCCTAGATGGGCCCGGTGTTTGTGTCGGCCACTAGGGTCGCTTATCTTTCTCACACAGTCAGCTACCTCATTGCGCCTCTTTTTTTCTTTGCGTCATGTGCTGTTTGGGGAGGGTTTTTTGGAAGGGACATCCTGCGTGACACTGCAGTGCCACTCCTAGATGGGCCCGGTGTTTGTGTCGGCCACTAGGGTCGCTTATCTTTCTCACACAGTCAGCTACCTCATTGCGCCTCTTTTTTTCTTTGCGTCATGTGCTGTTTGGGGAGGGTTTTTTGGAAGGGACATCCTGCGTGACACTGCAGTGCCACTCCTAGATGGGCCCGGTGTTTGTGTCGGCCACTAGGGTCGCTAATCTTACTCACACAGCTACCTCATTGCGCCTCTTTTTTTCTTTGCGTCATGTGCTGTTTGGGGAGGGTTTTTTGGAAGGGACATCCTGCGTGACACTGCAGTGCCACTCCTAGATGGGCCCGGTGTTTGTGTCGGCCACTAGGGTCGCTTATCTTACTCACACAGCGACCTCGGTGCAAATTTTAGGACTAAAAATAATATTGTGAGGTGTGATGTGTTCAGAATAGGCTGAAAATGAGTGTAAATTATGTTTTTTGAGGTTAATAATACTTTGGGATCAAAATTACCCCCAAATTCTATGATTTAAGCTGTTTTTTAGGGTTTTTTGAAAAAAACACCCGAATCCAAAACACACCCGAATCCGACAAAAAAAATTCGGTGAGGTTTTGCCAAAACGCGGTCGAACCCAAAACACGGCCGCGGAACCGAACCCAAAACCAAAACACAAAACCCGAAAAATTTCCGGCGCTCATCTCTAGTTTATACAACATAAGGGTGGGTGGGAGGACCCAAGGACAATTCCATCTTGCACCTCTTTTTTCTTTCATTTTTCTTTGTGTCATGTGCTGTTTGGGGAGTATTTTTTTGAAGGGTCATGTGCTGTTTGTGGAGTATTTTTTTGAAGGGCCATCCTGCGTGACACTGCAGTGCCACTCATAGATGGGCCAGGTGTTTGTGTTGGCCACTAGGGTCGCTTAGCTTAGTCACACAGCTACCTCATTGCGCCTCTTTTTTTCTTTGCGTCATGTGCTGTTTGGGGAGTATTTTTTTGAAGGGCCATCCTGCGTGACACTGCAGTGCCACTCCTAGATGGGCCAGGTGTTTGTGTCGGCCACTAGGGTCGCTTAGCTTAGTCACACAGCTACCTCATTGCGCCTCTTTTTTTCTTTGCGTCATGTGCTGTTTGGGGAGTATTTTTTTGAAGGGCCATCCTGCGTGACACTGCAGTGCCACTCCTAGATGGGCCAGGTGTTTGTGTCGGCCACTAGGGTCGCCTAGCTTAGTCACACAGCTACCTCATTGCGCCTATTTTTTTCTTAGCGTCATGTGCTGTTTGGGGAGTATTTTTTTGAAGGGCCATCCTGCGTGACACTGCAGTGCCACTCCTAGATGGGCCAGGTGTTTGTGTCGGCCACTTGGGTCGCTTAGCTTAGTCACACAGCTACCTCATTGCGCCTCTTTTTTTCTTTGCGTCATGTGCTGTTTGGGGAGTATTTTTTTTGAATGGCCATCCTGCGTGACACTGCAGTGCCACTCCCAGATGGGCCAGGTGTTTGTGTCGGCCACTAGGGTCGCTTAGCTTAGTCACACAGCTACCTCATTGCGCCTCTTTTTTTCTTTGCTTCATGTGCTGTTTGGGGAGTATTTTTTTGAAGGGCCATCCTGCGTGACACTGCAGTGCCACTCCTAGATGGGCCAGGTGTTTGTGTCGGCCACTAGGGTCGCTTAGCTTAGTCACACAGCTACCTCATTGCGCCTCTTTTTTTCTTTGCATCATGTGCTGTTTGGGGAGTATTTTTTTGAAGGGCCATCCTGCGTGACACTGCAGTGACACTCCTAGATGGGCCAGGTGTTTGTGTCGGCCACTAGGGTCGCTTAGCTTACAGCTACCTCATTGCGCCTCTTTTTTTCTTTGCGTCATGTGCTGTTTGGGGAGTATTTTTTTGAAGGGCCATCCTGCGTGACACTGCAGTGCCACTCCTAGATGGGCCAGGTGTTTGTGTCGGCCACTAGGGTCGCTTAGCTTAGTCACACAGCTACCTCATTGCGCCCCTTTTTTTACTTTGCGTCATGTGCTGTTTGGGGAGTATATTTTTGAAGGGCCATCCTGCGTGACACTGCAGTGCCACTCCTAGATGAGCCAGGTGTTTGTGTCGGCCACTAGGGTCGCTTAGCTTAGTCACACAGCTACCTCATTGCGCCTCTTTTTTTACTTTGCGTCATGTGCTGTTTGGGGAGTATTTTTTTGAAGGGCCATCCTGCGTGACACTGCAGTGCCACTCCTAGATGGGCCAGGTGTTTGTGTCGGCCACTTGGGTCGCTGAGCTTAGTCACACAGCTACCTCATTGCGCCTCTTTTTTTCTTTGCGTCATGTGCTGTTTGGGGAGTATTTTTTTGAAGGGCCATCCTGCGTGACACTGCAGTGCCACTCCTAGATGGGCCAGGTGTTTGTATCGGCCACTAGGGTCGCCTAGCTTAGTCACACAGCTACCTCATTGCGCCTATTTTTTTCTTAGCGTCATGTGCTGTTTGGGGAGTATTTTTTTGAAGGGCCATCCTGCGTGACACTGCAGTGCCACTCCTAGATGGGCCAGGTGTTTGTGTCGGCCACTTGGGTCGCTTAGCTTAGTCACACAGCTACCTCATTGCGCCTCTTTTTTTCTTTGCGTCATGTGCTGTTTGGGGAGTATTTTTTTTGAAGGGCCATCCTGCGTGACACTGCAGTGCCACTCCCAGATGGGCCAGGTGTTTGTGTCGGCCACTAGGGTCGCTTAGCTTAGTCACACAGCTACCTCATTGCGCCTCTTTTTTTCTTTGCGTCATGTGCTGTTTGGGGAGTATTTTTTTGAAGGGCCATCCTGCGTGACACTGCAGTGACACTCCTAGATGGGCCAGGTGTTTGTGTCGGCCACTAGGGTCGCTTAGCTTAGTCACACAGCTACCTCATTGCGCCTCTTTTTTTACTTTGCATCATTTGCTGTTTGGGGAGTATATTTTTGAAGGGCCATCCTGCGTGACACTGCAGTGCCACTCCTAGATGGGCCAGGTGTTTGTGTCGGCCACTAGGGTCGCTTAGCTTAGTCACACAGCTACCTCATTGCGCCTCTTTTTTTCCTTGCGTCATGTGCTGTTTGGGGAGTATTTTTTTGAAGGGCCATCCTGCGTGACACTGCAGTGCCACTCCTAGATGGGCCAGGTGTTTGTGTCGGCCACTAGGGTCGCTTAGCTTACAGCTACCTCATTGCGCCTCTTTTTTTCTTTGCGTCATGTGCTGTTTGGGGAGTATTTTTTTGAAGGGCCATCCTGCGTGACACTGCAGTGCCACTCCTAGATGGGCCAGGTGTTTGTGTCGGCCACTAGGGTCGCTTAGCTTAGTCACACAGCTACCTCATTGCGCCCCTTTTTTTACTTTGCGTCATGTGCTGTTTGGGGAGTATATTTTTGAAGGGCCATCCTGCGTGACACTGCAGTGCCACTCCTAGATGGGCCAGGTGTTTGTGTCGGCCACTAGGGTCGCTTAGCTTAGTCACACAGCTACCTCATTGCGCCTCTTTTTTTACTTTGCGTCATGTGCTGTTTGGGGAATATATTTTTGAAGGGCCATCCTGCGTGACACTGCAGTGCCACTCCTAGATGGGCCAGGTGTTTGTGTCGGCCACTAGGGTCGCTTAGCTTAGTCACACAGCTACCTCATTGCGCCTCTTTTTTTCTTTGCGTCATGTGCTGTTTGGGGAGTATTTTTTTGAAGGGCCATCCTGCGTGACACTGCAGTGCCACTCCTAGATGGGCCCGGTGTTTGTGTCGGCCACTAGGGTCGCTTAGCTTAGTCACACAGCTACCTCATTGCGCCTCTTTTTTTCTTTGCGTCATGTGCTGTTTGGGGAGTATTTTTTTGAAGGGCCATCCTGCGTGACACTGCAGTGCCACTCCTAGATGAACCAGGTGTTTGTGTCGGCCACTAGGGTCGCTTAGCTTAGTCACACAGCTACCTCATTGCGCCTCTTTTTTTACTTTGCGTCATGTGCTGTTTGGGGAGTATTTTTTTGAAGGGCCATCCTGCGTGACACTGCAGTGCCACTCCTAGATGGGCCAGGTGTTTGTGTCGGCCACTTGGGTCGCTGAGCTTAGTCACACAGCTACCTCATTGCGCCTCTTTTTTTCTTTGCGTCATGTGCTGTTTGGGGAGGGTTTTTTGGAAGGGACATCCTGCGTGACACTGCAGTGCCACTCCTAGATGGGCCCGGTGTTTGTGTCGGCCACTAGGGTCGCTTAGCTTAGTCACACAGCTACCTCATTGCGCCTCTTTTTTTCTTTGCGTCATGTGCTGTTTGGGGAGTATTTTTTTGAAGGGCCATCCTGCGTGACACTGCAGTGCCACTCCTAGATGAACCAGGTGTTTGTGTCGGCCACTAGGGTCGCTTAGCTTAGTCACACAGCTACCTCATTGCGCCTCTTTTTTTACTTTGCGTCATGTGCTGTTTGGGGAGTATTTTTTTGAAGGGCCATCCTGCGTGACACTGCAGTGCCACTCCTAGATGGGCCAGGTGTTTGTGTCGGCCACTTGGGTCGCTGAGCTTAGTCACACAGCTACCTCATTGCGCCTCTTTTTTTCCTTGCGTCATGTGCTGTTTGGGGAGTATTTTTTTGAAGGGCCATCCTGCGTGACACTGCAGTGCCACTCCTAGATGGGCCAGGTGTTTGTGTCGGCCACTAGGGTCGCTTAGCTTACAGCTACCTCATTGCGCCTCTTTTTTTCTTTGCGTCATGTGCTGTTTGGGGAGTATTTTTTTGAAGGGCCATCCTGCGTGACACTGCAGTGCCACTCCTAGATGGGCCAGGTGTTTGTGTCGGCCACTAGGGTCGCTTAGCTTAGTCACACAGCTACCTCATTGCGCCCCTTTTTTTACTTTGCGTCATGTGCTGTTTGGGGAGTATATTTTTGAAGGGCCATCCTGCGTGACACTGCAGTGCCACTCCTAGATGGGCCAGGTGTTTGTGTCGGCCACTAGGGTCGCTTAGCTTAGTCACACAGCTACCTCATTGCGCCTCTTTTTTTACTTTGCGTCATGTGCTGTTTGGGGAATATATTTTTGAAGGGCCATCCTGCGTGACACTGCAGTGCCACTCCTAGATGGGCCAGGTGTTTGTGTCGGCCACTAGGGTCGCTTAGCTTAGTCACACAGCTACCTCATTGCGCCTCTTTTTTTCTTTGCGTCATGTGCTGTTTGGGGAGTATTTTTTTGAAGGGCCATCCTGCGTGACACTGCAGTGCCACTCCTAGATGGGCCCGGTGTTTGTGTCGGCCACTAGGGTCGCTTAGCTTAGTCACACAGCTACCTCATTGCGCCTCTTTTTTTCTTTGCGTCATGTGCTGTTTGGGGAGTATTTTTTTGAAGGGCCATCCTGCGTGACACTGCAGTGCCACTCCTAGATGAACCAGGTGTTTGTGTCGGCCACTAGGGTCGCTTAGCTTAGTCACACAGCTACCTCATTGCGCCTCTTTTTTTACTTTGCGTCATGTGCTGTTTGGGGAGTATTTTTTTGAAGGGCCATCCTGCGTGACACTGCAGTGCCACTCCTAGATGGGCCAGGTGTTTGTGTCGGCCACTTGGGTCGCTGAGCTTAGTCACACAGCTACCTCATTGCGCCTCTTTTTTTCTTTGCGTCATGTGCTGTTTGGGGAGGGTTTTTTGGAAGGGCCATCCTGCGTGACACTGCAGTGCCACTCCTAGATGGGCCCGGTGTTTGTGTCGGCCACTAGGGTCGCTAATCTTACTCACACAGCTACCTCATTGCGCCTCTTTTTTTCTTTGCGTCATGTGCTGTTTGGGGAGGGTTTTTTGGAAGGGACATCCTGCGTGACACTGCAGTGCCACTCCTAGATGGGACCGGTGTTTGTGTCGGCCACTAGGGTCGCTTATCTTTCTCACACAGCTACCTCATTGCGCCTCTTTTTTTCTTTGCGTCATGTGCTGTTTGGGGAGGGTTTTTTGGAAGGGACATCCTGCGTGACACTGCAGTGCCACTCCTAGATGGGCCCGGTGTTTGTGTCGGCCACTAGGGTCGCTTATCTTTCTCACACAGTCAGCTACCTCATTGCGCCTCTTTTTTTCTTTGCGTCATGTGCTGTTTGGGGAGGGTTTTTTGGAAGGGACATCCTGCGTGACACTGCAGTGCCACTCCTAGATGGGCCCGGTGTTTGTGTCGGCCACTAGGGTCGCTTATCTTTCTCACACAGTCAGCTACCTCATTGCGCCTCTTTTTTTCTTTGCGTCATGTGCTGTTTGGGGAGGGTTTTTTGGAAGGGACATCCTGCGTGACACTGCAGTGCCACTCCTAGATGGGCCCGGTGTTTGTGTCGGCCACTAGGGTCGCTAATCTTACTCACACAGCTACCTCATTGCGCCTCTTTTTTTCTTTGCGTCATGTGCTGTTTGGGGAGGGTTTTTTGGAAGGGACATCCTGCGTGACACTGCAGTGCCACTCCTAGATGGGCCCGGTGTTTGTGTCGGCCACTAGGGTCGCTTATCTTACTCACACAGCGACCTCGGTGCAAATTTTAGGACTAAAAATAATATTGTGAGGTGTGATGTGTTCAGAATAGGCTGAAAATGAGTGTAAATTATGTTTTTTGAGGTTAATAATACTTTGGGATCAAAATTACCCCCAAATTCTATGATTTAAGCTGTTTTTTAGGGTTTTTTGAAAAAAACACCCGAATCCAAAACACACCCGAATCCGACAAAAAAAATTCGGTGAGGTTTTGCCAAAACGCGGTCGAACCCAAAACACGGCCGCGGAACCGAACCCAAAACCAAAACACAAAACCCGAAAAATTTCCGGCGCTCATCTCTAGTTTATACAACATAAGGGTGGGTGGGAGGACCCAAGGACAATTCCATCTTGCACCTCTTTTTTCTTTCATTTTTCTTTGTGTCATGTGCTGTTTGGGGAGTATTTTTTTGAAGGGTCATGTGCTGTTTGTGGAGTATTTTTTTGAAGGGCCATCCTGCGTGACACTGCAGTGCCACTCATAGATGGGCCAGGTGTTTGTGTTGGCCACTAGGGTCGCTTAGCTTAGTCACACAGCTACCTCATTGCGCCTCTTTTTTTCTTTGCGTCATGTGCTGTTTGGGGAGTATTTTTTTGAAGGGCCATCCTGCGTGACACTGCAGTGCCACTCCTAGATGGGCCAGTTGTTTGTGTCGGCCACTAGGGTCGCTTAGCTTAGTCACACAGCTACCTCATTGCGCCTCTTTTTTTCTTTGCGTCATGTGCTGTTTGGGGAGTATTTTTTTGAAGGGCCATCCTGCGTGACACTGCAGTGCCACTCCTAGATGGGCCAGGTGTTTGTGTCGGCCACTAGGGTCGCCTAGCTTAGTCACACAGCTACCTCATTGCGCCTATTTTTTTCTTAGCGTCATGTGCTGTTTGGGGAGTATTTTTTTGAAGGGCCATCCTGCGTGACACTGCAGTGCCACTCCTAGATGGGCCAGGTGTTTGTGTCGGCCACTTGGGTCGCTTAGCTTAGTCACACAGCTACCTCATTGCGCCTCTTTTTTTCTTTGCGTCATGTGCTGTTTGGGGAGTATTTTTTTTGAATGGCCATCCTGCGTGACACTGCAGTGCCACTCCCAGATGGGCCAGGTGTTTGTGTCGGCCACTAGGGTCGCTTAGCTTAGTCACACAGCTACCTCATTGCGCCTCTTTTTTTCTTTGCTTCATGTGCTGTTTGGGGAGTATTTTTTTGAAGGGCCATCCTGCGTGACACTGCAGTGCCACTCCTAGATGGGCCAGGTGTTTGTGTCGGCCACTAGGGTCGCTTAGCTTAGTCACACAGCTACCTCATTGCGCCTCTTTTTTTCTTTGCATCATGTGCTGTTTGGGGAGTATTTTTTTGAAGGGCCATCCTGCGTGACACTGCAGTGACACTCCTAGATGGGCCAGGTGTTTGTGTCGGCCACTAGGGTCGCTTAGCTTACAGCTACCTCATTGCGCCTCTTTTTTTCTTTGCGTCATGTGCTGTTTGGGGAGTATTTTTTTGAAGGGCCATCCTGCGTGACACTGCAGTGCCACTCCTAGATGGGCCAGGTGTTTGTGTCGGCCACTAGGGTCGCTTAGCTTAGTCACACAGCTACCTCATTGCGCCCCTTTTTTTACTTTGCGTCATGTGCTGTTTGGGGAGTATATTTTTGAAGGGCCATCCTGCGTGACACTGCAGTGCCACTCCTAGATGAGCCAGGTGTTTGTGTCGGCCACTAGGGTCGCTTAGCTTAGTCACACAGCTACCTCATTGCGCCTCTTTTTTTACTTTGCGTCATGTGCTGTTTGGGGAGTATTTTTTTGAAGGGCCATCCTGCGTGACACTGCAGTGCCACTCCTAGATGGGCCAGGTGTTTGTGTCGGCCACTTGGGTCGCTGAGCTTAGTCACACAGCTACCTCATTGTGCCTCTTTTTTTCTTTGCGTCATGTGCTGTTTGGGGAGTATTTTTTTGAAGGGCCATCCTGCGTGACACTGCAGTGCCACTCCTAGATGGGCCAGGTGTTTGTATCGGCCACTAGGGTCGCCTAGCTTAGTCACACAGCTACCTCATTGCGCCTATTTTTTTCTTAGCGTCATGTGCTGTTTGGGGAGTATTTTTTTGAAGGGCCATCCTGCGTGACACTGCAGTGCCACTCCTAGATGGGCCAGGTGTTTGTGTCGGCCACTTGGGTCGCTTAGCTTAGTCACACAGCTACCTCATTGCGCCTCTTTTTTTCTTTGCGTCATGTGCTGTTTGGGGAGTATTTTTTTTGAAGGGCCATCCTGCGTGACACTGCAGTGCCACTCCCAGATGGGCCAGGTGTTTGTGTCGGCCACTAGGGTCGCTTAGCTTAGTCACACAGCTACCTCATTGCGCCTCTTTTTTTCTTTGCGTCATGTGCTGTTTGGGGAGTATTTTTTTGAAGGGCCATCCTGCGTGACACTGCAGTGCCACTCCTAGATGGGCCAGGTGTTTGTGTCGGCCACTAGGGTCGCCTAGCTTAGTCACACAGCTACCTCATTGCGCCTATTTTTTTCTTAGCGTCATGTGCTGTTTGGGGAGTATTTTTTTGAAGGGCCATCCTGCGTGACACTGCAGTGCCACTCCTAGATGGGCCAGGTGTTTGTGTCGGCCACTTGGGTCGCTTAGCTTAGTCACACAGCTACCTCATTGCGCCTCTTTTTTTCTTTGCGTCATGTGCTGTTTGGGGAGTATTTTTTTTGAATGGCCATCCTGCGTGACACTGCAGTGCCACTCCCAGATGGGCCAGGTGTTTGTGTCGGCCACTAGGGTCGCTTAGCTTAGTCACACAGCTACCTCATTGCGCCTCTTTTTTTCTTTGCTTCATGTGCTGTTTGGGGAGTATTTTTTTGAAGGGCCATCCTGCGTGACACTGCAGTGCCACTCCTAGATGGGCCAGGTGTTTGTGTCGGCCACTAGGGTCGCTTAGCTTAGTCACACAGCTACCTCATTGCGCCTCTTTTTTTCTTTGCATCATGTGCTGTTTGGGGAGTATTTTTTTGAAGGGCCATCCTGCGTGACACTGCAGTGACACTCCTAGATGGGCCAGGTGTTTGTGTCGGCCACTAGGGTCGCTTAGCTTACAGCTACCTCATTGCGCCTCTTTTTTTCTTTGCGTCATGTGCTGTTTGGGGAGTATTTTTTTGAAGGGCCATCCTGCGTGACACTGCAGTGCCACTCCTAGATGGGCCAGGTGTTTGTGTCGGCCACTAGGGTCGCTTAGCTTAGTCACACAGCTACCTCATTGCGCCCCTTTTTTTACTTTGCGTCATGTGCTGTTTGGGGAGTATATTTTTGAAGGGCCATCCTGCGTGACACTGCAGTGCCACTCCTAGATGAGCCAGGTGTTTGTGTCGGCCACTAGGGTCGCTTAGCTTAGTCACACAGCTACCTCATTGCGCCTCTTTTTTTACTTTGCGTCATGTGCTGTTTGGGGAGTATTTTTTTGAAGGGCCATCCTGCGTGACACTGCAGTGCCACTCCTAGATGGGCCAGGTGTTTGTGTCGGCCACTTGGGTCGCTGAGCTTAGTCACACAGCTACCTCATTGCGCCTCTTTTTTTCTTTGCGTCATGTGCTGTTTGGGGAGTATTTTTTTGAAGGGCCATCCTGCGTGACACTGCAGTGCCACTCCTAGATGGGCCAGGTGTTTGTATCGGCCACTAGGGTCGCCTAGCTTAGTCACACAGCTACCTCATTGCGCCTATTTTTTTCTTAGCGTCATGTGCTGTTTGGGGAGTATTTTTTTGAAGGGCCATCCTGCGTGACACTGCAGTGCCACTCCTAGATGGGCCAGGTGTTTGTGTCGGCCACTTGGGTCGCTTAGCTTAGTCACACAGCTACCTCATTGCGCCTCTTTTTTTCTTTGCGTCATGTGCTGTTTGGGGAGTATTTTTTTTGAAGGGCCATCCTGCGTGACACTGCAGTGCCACTCCCAGATGGGCCAGGTGTTTGTGTCGGCCACTAGGGTCGCTTAGCTTAGTCACACAGCTACCTCATTGCGCCTCTTTTTTTCTTTGCGTCATGTGCTGTTTGGGGAGTATTTTTTTGAAGGGCCATCCTGCGTGACACTGCAGTGACACTCCTAGATGGGCCAGGTGTTTGTGTCGGCCACTAGGGTCGCTTAGCTTAGTCACACAGCTACCTCATTGCGCCTCTTTTTTTACTTTGCATCATTTGCTGTTTGGGGAGTATATTTTTGAAGGGCCATCCTGCGTGACACTGCAGTGCCACTCCTAGATGGGCCAGGTGTTTGTGTCGGCCACTAGGGTCGCTTAGCTTAGTCACACAGCTACCTCATTGCGCCTCTTTTTTTCCTTGCGTCATGTGCTGTTTGGGGAGTATTTTTTTGAAGGGCCATCCTGCGTGACACTGCAGTGCCACTCCTAGATGGGCCAGGTGTTTGTGTCGGCCACTAGGGTCGCTTAGCTTACAGCTACCTCATTGCGCCTCTTTTTTTCTTTGCGTCATGTGCTGTTTGGGGAGTATTTTTTTGAAGGGCCATCCTGCGTGACACTGCAGTGCCACTCCTAGATGGGCCAGGTGTTTGTGTCGGCCACTAGGGTCGCTTAGCTTAGTCACACAGCTACCTCATTGCGCCCCTTTTTTTACTTTGCGTCATGTGCTGTTTGGGGAGTATATTTTTGAAGGGCCATCCTGCGTGACACTGCAGTGCCACTCCTAGATGGGCCAGGTGTTTGTGTCGGCCACTAGGGTCGCTTAGCTTAGTCACACAGCTACCTCATTGCGCCTCTTTTTTTACTTTGCGTCATGTGCTGTTTGGGGAATATATTTTTGAAGGGCCATCCTGCGTGACACTGCAGTGACACTCCTAGATGGGCCAGGTGTTTGTGTCGGCCACTAGGGTCGCTTAGCTTAGTCACACAGCTACCTCATTGCGCCTCTTTTTTTCTTTGCGTCATGTGCTGTTTGGGGAGTATTTTTTTGAAGGGCCATCCTGCGTGACACTGCAGTGCCACTCCTAGATGGGCCCGGTGTTTGTGTCGGCCACTAGGGTCGCTTAGCTTAGTCACACAGCTACCTCATTGCGCCTCTTTTTTTCTTTGCGTCATGTGCTGTTTGGGGAGTATTTTTTTGAAGGGCCATCCTGCGTGACACTGCAGTGCCACTCCTAGATGAACCAGGTGTTTGTGTCGGCCACTAGGGTCGCTTAGCTTAGTCACACAGCTACCTCATTGCGCCTCTTTTTTTACTTTGCGTCATGTGCTGTTTGGGGAGTATTTTTTTGAAGGGCCATCCTGCGTGACACTGCAGTGCCACTCCTAGATGGGCCAGGTGTTTGTGTCGGCCACTTGGGTCGCTGAGCTTAGTCACACAGCTACCTCATTGCGCCTCTTTTTTTCTTTGCGTCATGTGCTGTTTGGGGAGGGTTTTTTGGAAGGGCCATCCTGCGTGACACTGCAGTGCCACTCCTAGATGGGCCCGGTGTTTGTGTCGGCCACTAGGGTCGCTAATCTTACTCACACAGCTACCTCATTGCGCCTCTTTTTTTCTTTGCGTCATGTGCTGTTTGGGGAGGGTTTTTTGGAAGGGACATCCTGCGTGACACTGCAGTGCCACTCCTAGATGGGACCGGTGTTTGTGTCGGCCACTAGGGTCGCTTATCTTTCTCACACAGCTACCTCATTGCGCCTCTTTTTTTCTTTGCGTCATGTGCTGTTTGGGGAGGGTTTTTTGGAAGGGACATCCTGCGTGACACTGCAGTGCCACTCCTAGATGGGCCCGGTGTTTGTGTCGGCCACTAGGGTCGCTTATCTTTCTCACACAGTCAGCTACCTCATTGCGCCTCTTTTTTTCTTTGCGTCATGTGCTGTTTGGGGAGGGTTTTTTGGAAGGGACATCCTGCGTGACACTGCAGTGCCACTCCTAGATGGGCCCGGTGTTTGTGTCGGCCACTAGGGTCGCTTATCTTTCTCACACAGTCAGCTACCTCATTGCGCCTCTTTTTTTCTTTGCGTCATGTGCTGTTTGGGGAGGGTTTTTTGGAAGGGACATCCTGCGTGACACTGCAGTGCCACTCCTAGATGGGCCCGGTGTTTGTGTCGGCCACTAGGGTCGCTTATCTTTCTCACACAGTCAGCTACCTCATTGCGCCTCTTTTTTTCTTTGCGTCATGTGCTGTTTGGGGAGGGTTTTTTGGAAGGGACATCCTGCGTGACACTGCAGTGCCACTCCTAGATGGGCCCGGTGTTTGTGTCGGCCACTAGGGTCGCTAATCTTACTCACACAGCTACCTCATTGCGCCTCTTTTTTTCTTTGCGTCATGTGCTGTTTGGGGAGGGTTTTTTGGAAGGGACATCCTGCGTGACACTGCAGTGCCACTCCTAGATGGGCCCGGTGTTTGTGTCGGCCACTAGGGTCGCTTATCTTACTCACACAGCGACCTCGGTGCAAATTTTAGGACTAAAAATAATATTGTGAGGTGTGATGTGTTCAGAATAGGCTGAAAATGAGTGTAAATTATGTTTTTTGAGGTTAATAATACTTTGGGATCAAAATTACCCCCAAATTCTATGATTTAAGCTGTTTTTTAGGGTTTTTTGAAAAAAACACCCGAATCCAAAACACACCCGAATCCGACAAAAAAAATTCGGTGAGGTTTTGCCAAAACGCGGTCGAACCCAAAACACGGCCGCGGAACCGAACCCAAAACCAAAACACAAAACCCGAAAAATTTCCGGCGCTCATCTCTAGTTTATACAACATAAGGGTGGGTGGGAGGACCCAAGGACAATTCCATCTTGCACCTCTTTTTTCTTTCATTTTTCTTTGTGTCATGTGCTGTTTGGGGAGTATTTTTTTGAAGGGTCATGTGCTGTTTGTGGAGTATTTTTTTGAAGGGCCATCCTGCGTGACACTGCAGTGCCACTCATAGATGGGCCAGGTGTTTGTGTTGGCCACTAGGGTCGCTTAGCTTAGTCACACAGCTACCTCATTGCGCCTCTTTTTTTCTTTGCGTCATGTGCTGTTTGGGGAGTATTTTTTTGAAGGGCCATCCTGCGTGACACTGCAGTGCCACTCCTAGATGGGCCAGTTGTTTGTGTCGGCCACTAGGGTCGCTTAGCTTAGTCACACAGCTACCTCATTGCGCCTCTTTTTTTCTTTGCGTCATGTGCTGTTTGGGGAGTATTTTTTTGAAGGGCCATCCTGCGTGACACTGCAGTGCCACTCCTAGATGGGCCAGGTGTTTGTGTCGGCCACTAGGGTCGCCTAGCTTAGTCACACAGCTACCTCATTGCGCCTATTTTTTTCTTAGCGTCATGTGCTGTTTGGGGAGTATTTTTTTGAAGGGCCATCCTGCGTGACACTGCAGTGCCACTCCTAGATGGGCCAGGTGTTTGTGTCGGCCACTTGGGTCGCTTAGCTTAGTCACACAGCTACCTCATTGCGCCTCTTTTTTTCTTTGCGTCATGTGCTGTTTGGGGAGTATTTTTTTTGAATGGCCATCCTGCGTGACACTGCAGTGCCACTCCCAGATGGGCCAGGTGTTTGTGTCGGCCACTAGGGTCGCTTAGCTTAGTCACACAGCTACCTCATTGCGCCTCTTTTTTTCTTTGCTTCATGTGCTGTTTGGGGAGTATTTTTTTGAAGGGCCATCCTGCGTGACACTGCAGTGCCACTCCTAGATGGGCCAGGTGTTTGTGTCGGCCACTAGGGTCGCTTAGCTTAGTCACACAGCTACCTCATTGCGCCTCTTTTTTTCTTTGCATCATGTGCTGTTTGGGGAGTATTTTTTTGAAGGGCCATCCTGCGTGACACTGCAGTGACACTCCTAGATGGGCCAGGTGTTTGTGTCGGCCACTAGGGTCGCTTAGCTTACAGCTACCTCATTGCGCCTCTTTTTTTCTTTGCGTCATGTGCTGTTTGGGGAGTATTTTTTTGAAGGGCCATCCTGCGTGACACTGCAGTGCCACTCCTAGATGGGCCAGGTGTTTGTGTCGGCCACTAGGGTCGCTTAGCTTAGTCACACAGCTACCTCATTGCGCCCCTTTTTTTACTTTGCGTCATGTGCTGTTTGGGGAGTATATTTTTGAAGGGCCATCCTGCGTGACACTGCAGTGCCACTCCTAGATGAGCCAGGTGTTTGTGTCGGCCACTAGGGTCGCTTAGCTTAGTCACACAGCTACCTCATTGCGCCTCTTTTTTTACTTTGCGTCATGTGCTGTTTGGGGAGTATTTTTTTGAAGGGCCATCCTGCGTGACACTGCAGTGCCACTCCTAGATGGGCCAGGTGTTTGTGTCGGCCACTTGGGTCGCTGAGCTTAGTCACACAGCTACCTCATTGTGCCTCTTTTTTTCTTTGCGTCATGTGCTGTTTGGGGAGTATTTTTTTGAAGGGCCATCCTGCGTGACACTGCAGTGCCACTCCTAGATGGGCCAGGTGTTTGTATCGGCCACTAGGGTCGCCTAGCTTAGTCACACAGCTACCTCATTGCGCCTATTTTTTTCTTAGCGTCATGTGCTGTTTGGGGAGTATTTTTTTGAAGGGCCATCCTGCGTGACACTGCAGTGCCACTCCTAGATGGGCCAGGTGTTTGTGTCGGCCACTTGGGTCGCTTAGCTTAGTCACACAGCTACCTCATTGCGCCTCTTTTTTTCTTTGCGTCATGTGCTGTTTGGGGAGTATTTTTTTTGAAGGGCCATCCTGCGTGACACTGCAGTGCCACTCCCAGATGGGCCAGGTGTTTGTGTCGGCCACTAGGGTCGCTTAGCTTAGTCACACAGCTACCTCATTGCGCCTCTTTTTTTCTTTGCGTCATGTGCTGTTTGGGGAGTATTTTTTTGAAGGGCCATCCTGCGTGACACTGCAGTGACACTCCTAGATGGGCCAGGTGTTTGTGTCGGCCACTAGGGTCGCTTAGCTTAGTCACACAGCTACCTCATTGCGCCTCTTTTTTTACTTTGCATCATTTGCTGTTTGGGGAGTATATTTTTGAAGGGCCATCCTGCGTGACACTGCAGTGCCACTCCTAGATGGGCCAGGTGTTTGTGTCGGCCACTAGGGTCGCTTAGCTTAGTCACACAGCTACCTCATTGCGCCTCTTTTTTTCCTTGCGTCATGTGCTGTTTGGGGAGTATTTTTTTGAAGGGCCATCCTGCGTGACACTGCAGTGCCACTCCTAGATGGGCCAGGTGTTTGTGTCGGCCACTAGGGTCGCTTAGCTTACAGCTACCTCATTGCGCCTCTTTTTTTCTTTGCGTCATGTGCTGTTTGGGGAGTATTTTTTTGAAGGGCCATCCTGCGTGACACTGCAGTGCCACTCCTAGATGGGCCAGGTGTTTGTGTCGGCCACTAGGGTCGCTTAGCTTAGTCACACAGCTACCTCATTGCGCCCCTTTTTTTACTTTGCGTCATGTGCTGTTTGGGGAGTATATTTTTGAAGGGCCATCCTGCGTGACACTGCAGTGCCACTCCTAGATGGGCCAGGTGTTTGTGTCGGCCACTAGGGTCGCTTAGCTTAGTCACACAGCTACCTAATTGCGCCTCTTTTTTTACTTTGCGTCATGTGCTGTTTGGGGAATATATTTTTGAAGGGCCATCCTGCGTGACACTGCAGTGCCACTCCTAGATGGGCCAGGTGTTTGTGTCGGCCACTAGGGTCGCTTAGCTTAGTCACACAGCTACCTCATTGCGCCTCTTTTTTTCTTTGCGTCATGTGCTGTTTGGGGAGTATTTTTTTGAAGGGCCATCCTGCGTGACACTGCAGTGCCACTCCTAGATGGGCCCGGTGTTTGTGTCGGCCACTAGGGTCGCTTAGCTTAGTCACACAGCTACCTCATTGCGCCTCTTTTTTTCTTTGCGTCATGTGCTGTTTGGGGAGTATTTTTTTGAAGGGCCATCCTGCGTGACACTGCAGTGCCACTCCTAGATGAACCAGGTGTTTGTGTCGGCCACTAGGGTCGCTTAGCTTAGTCACACAGCTACCTCATTGCGCCTCTTTTTTTACTTTGCGTCATGTGCTGTTTGGGGAGTATTTTTTTGAAGGGCCATCCTGCGTGACACTGCAGTGCCACTCCTAGATGGGCCAGGTGTTTTTATCGGCCACTAGGGTCGCCTAGCTTAGTCACACAGCTACCTCATTGCGCCTATTTTTTTCTTAGCATCATGTGCTGTTTGGGGAGTATTTTTTTGAAGGGCCATCCTGCGTGACACTGCAGTGCCACTCCTAGATGGGCCAGGTGTTTGTGTCGGCCACTTGGGTCGCTTAGCTTAGTCACACAGCTACCTCATTGCGCCTCTTTTTTTCTTTGCGTCATGTGCTGTTTGGGGAGTATTTTTTTTTGAAGGGCCATCCTGCGTGACACTGCAGTGCCACTCCCAGATGGGCCAGGTGTTTGTGTCGGCCACTAGGGTCGCTTAGCTTAGTCACACAGCTACCTCATTGCGCCTCTTTTTTTCTTTGCGTCATGTGCTGTTTGGGGAGTATTTTTTTGAAGGGCCATCCTGCGTGACACTGCAGTGACACTCCTAGATGGGCCAGGTGTTTGTGTCGGCCACTAGGGTCGCTTAGCTTAGTCACACAGCTACCTCATTGCGCCTCTTTTTTTACTTTGCATCATTTGCTGTTTGGGGAGTATATTTTTGAAGGGCCATCCTGCGTGACACTGCAGTGACACTCCTAGATGGGCCAGGTGTTTGTGTCGGCCACTAGGGTCGCTTAGCTTAGTCACACAGCTACCTCATTGCGCCTCTTTTTTTCTTTGCGTCATGTGCTGTTTGGGGAGTATTTTTTTGAAGGGCCATCCTGCGTGACACTGCAGTGCCACTCCTAGATGGGCCAGGTGTTTGTGTCGGCCACTAGGGTCGCTTAGCTTACAGCTACCTCATTGCGCCTCTTTTTTTCTTTGCGTCATGTGCTGTTTGGGGAGTATTTTTTTGAAGGGCCATCCTGCGTGACACTGCAGTGCCACTCCTAGATGGGCCAGGTGTTTGTGTCGGCCACTAGGGTCGCTTAGCTTAGTCACACAGCTACCTCATTGCGCCCCTTTTTTTACTTTGCGTCATGTGCTGTTTGGGGAGTATATTTTTGAAGGGCCATCCTGCGTGACACTGCAGTGCCACTCCTAGATGGGCCAGGTGTTTGTGTCGGCCACTAGGGTCGCTTAGCTTAGTCACACAGCTACCTCGTTGCGCCTCTTTTTTTCTTTGCGTCATGTGCTGTTTGGGGAGTATTTTTTTGAAGGGCCATCCTGCGTGACACTGCAGTGCCACTCCTAGATGGGCCCGGTGTTTGTGTCGGCCACTAGGGTCGCTTAGCTTAGTCACACAGCTACCTCATTGCGCCTCTTTTTTTCTTTGCGTCATGTGCTGTTTGGGGAGTATTTTTTTGAAGGGCCATCCTGCGTGACACTGCAGTGCCACTCCTAGATGGGCCAGGTGTTTGTGTCGGCCACTAGGTTCGCTTAGCTTAGTCACACAGCTACCTCATTGCGCCTCTTTTTTTACTTTGCGTCATGTGCTGTTTGGGGAGTATATTTTTGAAGGGCCATCCTGCGTGACACTGCAGTGCCACTCCTAGATGGGCCAGGTGTTTGTGTCGGCCACTAGGGTCGCTTAGCTTAGTCACACAGCTACCTCATTGCGCCTCTTTTTTTCTTTGCGTCATGTGCTGTTTGGGGAGTATTTTTTTGAAGGGCCATCCTGTCTGACACTGCAGTGCCACTCCTAGATGGGCCAGGTGTTTGTGTCGGCCACTTGTGTCGCTTAGCTTAGCCATCCAGTGACCTCGGTGCAAATTTTAGGACTAAAAATAATATTGTGAGGTGTTCAGAATAGACTGAAAATGAGTGGAAATTATGGTTATTGAGGTTAATAATACTATGGGATCAAAATGACCCCCAAATTCTATGATTTAAGCTGTTTTTTAGGGTTTTTTGAAAAAAACACCTGAATCCGACAAAAAAAATTCAGTGAGGTTTTGCCAAAACGCGTTCGAACCCAAAACACGGCCGCGGAACAGAATCCAAAACCAAAACACAAAACCCGAAAAATTGCCGGTGCACATCACTAGACTGGACACTGTCAGCAGACTGCTAAACTAGTATGAAGAAAAAAAAGCCACAACAGGTATACAATGTAGATGGATGGATAATATACTATTATTACTTATGGACGACGAGTGACGACACAGAGGTAGGTACAGCCGTGGCCTACCGTACTGCTATATATATAATATATACAGAATAATAATAACGGACCTTGTGGACACTGTCAGCAGACTGCTAAACTAGTATGAAGAAAAAAAAGCCACCACAGGTATACAATGTAGATGGATGGATAGTATACTATTATTACTTATGGACGACGAGTGACGAGACAGAGGTAGGTACAGCCGTGGCCTACCGTACTGCTATATATATATAATATATACAGAATAATAATAACGGACCTGGTGGACACTGTCAGCAGACTGCTAAACTAGTATGAAGAAAAAAAAGCCACCACAGGTATACAATGTAGATGGATGGATAGTATACTATTATTACTTATGGACGACGAGTGACGACACAGAGTTAGGTACAGCCGTGGCCTACTGTACTGCTATATATATAATATATACAGAATAATAATAACGGACCTGGTGGACACTGTCAGCAGACTGCTAAACTAGTATAAAGAAAAAAAAGCCACCACAGGTATACAATGTAGATGGATGGATAGTATACTATTATTACTTATGGACGACGAGTGACGACACAGAGGTAGGTACAGCCGTGGCCTACCGTACTGCTATATATATAATATACTGTATAATAAATGGACCTGGTGGACACTGTCAGCAGACTGCTAAACTACTAGTATAAAGAAAAAAAGCCACCACAGGAGTGTTTTTCAGGCAGACAAACGTATACTGGACTGGTGGTCACTGTCAGCAAAACTGTGCACTGTACTCCTGCTATAACTGCTCCCCAGTCCCCACAATTAAGCAGTGTGAGCACTCAGCACAGATATATCAAGCAGCACACTGAGCACAGATATGGTATGGAGCGTTTTTTCAGGCAGAGAACGGATTAAACTGGTGGTCACACTAGAGATGAGCGGGTTCGGTTTCTTTGAATCCGAACCCGCACGAACTTCACTTTTTTTTTCACGGGTCCGAGCGACTCGGATCTTCCCGCCTTGCTCGGTTAACCCGAGCGCGCCCGAACGTCATCATGACGCTGTCGGATTCTCGCGAGACTCGGATTCTATATAAGGAGCCGCGCGTCGCCGCCATTTTCACACGTGCATTGAGATTGATAGGGAGAGGACGTGGCTGGCGTCCTCTCCATTAGAATAGATTAGAAGAGAGAGAGATTGTGCAGACAGAGTTTACCACAGTGACCAGTGCAGTTGTTGTTAAGTTAACTTTTATTTAATATATCCGTTCTCTGCTATATCCGTTCTCTGCCTGAAAAAAACGATACACAGCAGTCACACAGTGTGACTCAGTCTGTGTGCACTCAGCTCAGCCCAGTGTGCTGCACATCAATGTATAAAAGCTTATAATAATTGTGGGGGAGACTGGGGAGCACTGCAGGTTGTTATAGCAGGAGCCAGGAGTACATAATATTATATTAATTTAAAATTAAACAGTGCACACTTTTGCTGCAGGAGTGCCACTGCCAGTGTGACTAGTGGTGACCAGTGCCTGACCACCAGTATAGTAGTATATTGTTGTATACTATCTCTTTATCAACCAGTCTATATTAGCAGCAGACACAGTACAGTGCGGTAGTTCACGGCTGTGGCTACCTCTGTGTCGGCAGTCGGCACTCGGCAGGCAGTCCGTCCATCCATAATTGTATAATTATATACCACCTAACCGTGGTATTTTTTTTTCTTTCTTTATACCGTCGTCATAGTCATACTAGTTGTTACGAGTATACTACTATCTCTTTATCAACCAGTGTACAGTGCGGTAGTTCACGGCTGTGGCTACCTCTGTGTCGGCAGTCGGCAGGCAGTCCGTCCATCCATAATTGTATTATTATAATATATACCACCTAACCGTGTTTTTTTTTTCATTCTTTATACCGTCATAGTGTCATACTAGTTGTTACGAGTATACTACTATCTCTTTATCAACCAGTGTACAGTGCGGTAGTTCACGGCTGTGGCTACCTCTGTGTCGGCAGTCGGCAGGCAGTCCGTCCATCCATAATTGTATTATAATATATACCACCTAACCGTGTTTTTTTTTTCATTCTTTATACCGTCATAGTGTCATACTAGTTGTTACGAGTATACTACTATCTCTTTATCAACCAGTGTACAGTGCGGTAGTTCACGGCTGTGGCTACCTCTGTGTCGGCAGTCGGCAGGCAGTCCGTCCATCCATAATTGTATTATAATATATACCACCTAACCGTGGTTTTTTTTTCATTCTTTATACCGTCATAGTCAGTCATACTAGTTGTTACGAGTATACTACTATCTCTTTATCAACCAGTGTACAGTGCGGTAGTTCACGGCTGTGGCTACCTCTGTGTCGGCACTCGGCAGGCAGTCCGTCCATCCATAATTGTATTATAATATATACCACCTAACCGTGGTTTTTTTTTCATTCTTTATACCGTCATAGTGTCATACTAGTTGTTACGAGTATACTACTATCTCTTTATCAACCAGTGTACAGTGCGGTAGTTCACGGCTGTGGCTACCTCTGTGTCGGCAGTCGGCAGGCAGTCCGTCCATCCATAATTGTATTATAATATATACCACCTAACCGTGGTTTTTTTTTCATTCTTTATACCGTCATAGTGTCATACTAGTTGTTACGAGTATACTACTATCTCTTTATCAACCAGTGTACAGTGCGGTAGTTCACGGCTGTGGCTACCTCTGTGTCGGCAGTCGGCAGGCAGTCCGTCCATCCATAATTGTATTATTATAATATATACCACCTAACCGTGGTTTTTTTTTCATTCTTTATACCGTCATAGTCAGTCATACTAGTTGTTACGAGTATACTACTATCTCTTTATCAACCAGTGTACAGTGCGGTAGTTCACGGCTGTGGCTACCTCTGTGTCGGCAGTCGGCAGGCAGTCCGTCCATCCATAATTGTATTATAATATATACCACCTAACCGTGGTTTTTTTTTCATTCTTTATACCGTCATAGTCAGTCATACTAGTTGTTACGAGTATACTACTATCTCTTTATCAACCAGTGTACAGTGCGGTAGTTCACGGCTGTGGCTACCTCTGTGTCGGAACTCGGCAGGCAGTCCGTCCATCCATAATTGTATTACAATATATACCACCTAACCGTGGTTTTTTTTTCATTCTTTATACCGTCATAGTCAGTCATACTAGTTGTTACGAGTATACTACTATCTCTTTATCAACCAGTGTACAGTGCGGTAGTTCACGGCTGTGGCTACCTCTGTGTCGGCACTCGGCAGGCAGTCCGTCCATCCATAATTGTATTACAATATATACCACCTAACCGTGGTTTTTTTATACCACCTAACCGTGGCAGTCCGTCCATAATTGTATACTAGTATCCAATCCATCCATCTCCATTGTTTACCTGAGGTGCCTTTTAGTTCTGCCTATAAAATATGGAGAACAAAAAAGTTGAGGTTCCAAAATTAGGGAAAGATCAAGATCCACTTCCACCTCGTGCTGAAGCTGCTGCCACTAGTCATGGCCGAGACGATGAAATGCCAGCAACGTCGTCTGCCAAGGCCGATGCCCAATGTCATAGTACAGAGCATGTCAAATCCAAAACACCAAATATCAGAAAAAAAAGGACTCCAAAACCTAAAATAAAATTGTCGGAGGAGAAGCGTAAACTTGCCAATATGCCATTTACCACACGGAGTGGCAAGGAACGGCTGAGGCCCTGGCCTATGTTCATGGCTAGTGGTTCAGCTTCACATGAGGATGGAAGCACTCAGCCTCTCGCTAGAAAACTGAAAAGACTCAAGCTGGCAAAAGCACCGCAAAGAACTGTGCGTTCTTTGAAATCCCAAATCCACAAGGAGAGTCCAATTGTGTCGGTTGCGATGCCTGACCTTCCCAACACTGGACGTGAAGAGCATGCGCCTTCCACTATTTGCATGCCCCCTGCAAGTGCTGGAAGGAGCACCCGCAGTCCAGTTCCTGATAGTCAGATTGAAGATGTCAGTGTTGAAGTACACCAGGATGAGGAGGATATGGGTGTTGCTGGCGCTGGGGAGGAAATTGACCAGAAGGATTCTGATGGTGAGGTGGTTTGTTTAAGTCAGGCACCCGGGGAGACACCTGTTGTCCGTGGGAGGAATATGGCCGTTGACATGCCAGGTGAAAATACCAAAAAAATCAGCTCTTCGGTGTGGAGGTATTTCACCAGAAATGCGGACAACAGGTGTCAAGCCGTGTGTTCCCTTTGTCAAGCTGTAATAAGTAGGGGTAAGGACGTTAACCACCTCGGAACATCCTCCCTTATACGTCACCTGCAGCGCATTCATAATAAGTCAGTGACAAGTTCAAAAACTTTGGGTGACAGCGGAAGCAGTCCACTGACCAGTAAATCCCTTCCTCTTGTAACCAAGCTCACGCAAACCACCCCACCAACTCCCTCAGTGTCAATTTCCTCCTTCCCCAGGAATGCCAATAGTCCTGCAGGCCATGTCACTGGCAAGTCTGACGAGTCCTCTCCTGCCTGGGATTCCTCCGATGCATCCTTGCGTGTAACGCCTACTGCTGCTGGCGCTGCTGTTGTTGCCGCTGGGAGTCGATGGTCATCCCAGAGGGGAAGTCGTAAGCCCACTTGTACTACTTCCAGTAAGCAATTGACTGTTCAACAGTCCTTTGCGAGGAAGATGAAATATCACAGCAGTCATCCTACTGCAAAGCGGATAACTGAGTCCTTGACAACTATGTTGGTGTTAGACGTGCGTCCGGTATCCGCCGTTAGTTCACAGGGAACTAGACAATTTATTGAGGCAGTGTGCCCCCGTTACCAAATACCATCTAGGTTCCACTTCTCTAGGCAGGCGATACCGAGAATGTACACGGACGTCAGAAAAAGACTCACCAGTCTCCTAAAAAATGCAGTTGTACCCAATGTCCACTTAACCACGGACATGTGGACAAGTGGAGCAGGGCAGGGTCAGGACTATATGACTGTGACAGCCCACTGGGTAGATGTATGGACTCCCGCCGCAAGAACAGCAGCGGCGGCACCAGTAGCAGCATCTCGCAAACGCCAACTCTTTCCTAGGCAGGCTACGCTTTGTATCACCGCTTTCCAGAATACGCACACAGCTGAAAACCTCTTACGGCAACTGAGGAAGATCATCGCGGAATGGCTTACCCCAATTGGACTCTCCTGTGGATTTGTGGCATCGGACAACGCCAGCAATATTGTGTGTGCATTAAATATGGGCAAATTCCAGCACGTCCCATGTTTTGCACATACCTTGAATTTGGTGGTGCAGAATTTTTTAAAAAACGACAGGGGCGTGCAAGAGATGCTGTCGGTGGCCAGAAAAATTGCGGGACACTTTCGGCGTACAGGCACCACGTACAGAAGACTGGAGCACCACCAAAAACTACTGAACCTGCCCTGCCATCATCTGAAGCAAGAACTGGTAACGAGGTGGAATTCAACCCTCTATATGCTTCAGAGGTTGGAGGAGCAGCAAAAGGCCATTCAAGCCTATACAATTGAGCACGATATAGGAGATGGAATGCACCTGTCTCAAGTGCAGTGGAGAATGATTTCAACGTTGTGCAAGGTTCTGATGCCCTTTGAACTTGCCACACGTGAAGTCAGTTCAGACACTGCCAGCCTGAGTCAGGTCATTCCCCTCATCAGGCTTTTGCAGAAGAAGCTGGAGGCATTGAAGAAGGAGCTAACACGGAGCGATTCCGCTAGGCATGTGGGACTTGTGGATGCAGCCCTTAATTCGCTTAACAAGGATTCACGGGTGGTCAATCTGTTGAAATCAGAGCACTACATTTTGGCCACCGTGCTCGATCCTAGATTTAAAGCCTACCTTGGATCTCTCTTTCCGGCAGACACAGGTCTGCTGGGGTTGAAAGACCTGCTGGTGACAAAATTGTCAAGTCAAGCGGAACGCGACCTGTCAACATCTCCTCCTTCACATTCTCCCGCAACTGGGGGTGCGAGGAAAAGGCTCAGAATTCCGAGCCCACCCGCTGGCGGTGATGCAGGGCAGTCTGGAGCGACTGCTGATGCTGACATCTGGTCCGGACTGAAGGACCTGACAACGATTACGGACATGTCGTCTACTGTCACTGCATATGATTCTCTCAACATTGATAGAATGGTGGAGGATTATATGAGTGACCGCATCCAAGTAGGCACGTCACACAGTCCGTACTTATACTGGCAGGAAAAAGAGGCAATTTGGAGGCCCTTGCACAAACTGGCTTTATTCTACCTAAGTTGCCCTCCCACAAGTGTGTACTCCGAAAGAGTGTTTAGTGCCGCCGCTCACCTTGTCAGCAATCGGCGTACGAGGTTACATCCAGAAAATGTGGAGAAGATGATGTTCATTAAAATGAATTATAATCAATTCCTCCGCGGAGACATTGACCAGCAGCAATTGCCTCCACAAAGTACACAGGGAGCTGAGATGGTGGATTCCAGTGGGGACGAATTGATAATCTGTGAGGAGGGGGATGTACACGGTGATATATCGGAGGATGATGATGAGGTGGACATCTTGCCTCTGTAGAGCCAGTTTGTGCAAGGAGAGATTAATTGCTTCTTTTTTGGGGGGGGTCCAAACCAACCCGTCATATCAGTCACAGTCGTGTGGCAGACCCTGTCACTGAAATGATGGGTTGGTTAAAGTGTGCATGTCCTGTTTTGTTTATACAACATAAGGGTGGGTGGGAGGGCCCAAGGATAATTCCATCTTGCACCTCTTTTTTTCTTTTCTTTTTCTTTGCATCATGTGCTGATTGGGGAGGGTTTTTTGGAAGGGACATCCTGCGTGACACTGCAGTGCCACTCCTAGATGGGCCCGGTGTTTGTGTCGGCCACTAGGGTCGCTAATCTTACTCACACAGTCAGCTACCTCATTGCGCCTCTTTTTTTCTTTGCGTCATGTGCTGTTTGGGGAGGGTTTTTTGGAAGGGCCATCCTGCGTGACACTGCAGTGCCACTCCTAGATGGGCCCGGTGTTTGTGTCGGCCACTAGGGTCGCTTATCTTACTCACACAGCGACCTTGGTGCAAATTTTAGGACTAAAAATAATATTGTGAGGTGTGAGGTATTCAGAATAGGCTGAAAATGAGTGTAAATTATGGTTTTTGAGGTTAATAATACTTTGGGATCAAAATGACCCCCAAATTCTATGATTTAAGCTGTTTTTTAGTGTTTTTGGAAAAAAACACCCGAATCCAAAACACACCCGAATCCGACAAAAATAATTCGGTGAGGTTTTGCCAAAACGCGTTCGAACCCAAAACACGGCCGCGGAACCGAACCCAAAACCAAAACACAAAACCCGAAAAATTTCAGGCGCTCATCTCTAGGTCACACTCACTACTATCAGCAAAACCCTGCACTGTACTCCTAACAGCTGCTCCCCGTCCCCAATCCTCCCCACAATTATAACAATGTCACTCTTAG
The DNA here is from genome assembly GCF_028390025.1 of Pseudophryne corroboree. NCBI lineage: Eukaryota > Metazoa > Chordata > Amphibia > Anura > Myobatrachidae > Pseudophryne > Pseudophryne corroboree. The sequence goes on from NC_086451.1 coordinate 490,854,168, forward strand.
TCTTTTCTATTATGACTATAACAGAGAGGACGCCAGCCACGTCCTCTCCCTATCAATCTCAATGCACGTGTGAAAATGGCGGCGACGCGCGGCTGCTTATATAGAATCCGAATCTCGCGAGAATCCGACAGCGGGATGATGACGTTCGGGCGCGCTCGGGTTAGCCGAGCAAGGCGGGAAGGTTCGAACCTGCCTCGGACCCGTGTAAAAAGGGTAAAGTTCGGGGGGGTTCGGTTTCCGAGAAACCGAACCCGCTCATCACTGATAATAATGGTAGTGTATACTATATAGGACTGTCATGTGCTGCGCTCTGCAGGTATATGAGGAGGAGCCTGTTCCTCTATATACCGTGTACTATGCAGGTGTCACATAATAATGGTAGTGTATACTATAGGACTGTCATGTCCTGCGCTCTGCAGTTATATGAGGAGGAGCCTGTTCCTCTATATACCGTGTACTATGCAGGTGTCACATAATAATGGTAGTGTATACTATATAGGACTGTCATGTCCTGCGCTCTGCAGTTATATGAGGAGGAGCCTGTTCCTCTATATACCGTGTACTATACAGGTATCACATAATAATAGTAGTGTATACTATATGGGACTGTCATGTGCTGCGCTCTGCAGTTATATGAGGAGGAGCCTGTTCCTCTATATACCGTGTACTATGCAGGTGTCACATAATAATGGTAGTGTATACTATATAGGACTGTCATGTGCTGCGCTCTGCAGTTATATGAGGAGGAGCCTGTTCCTCTATATACCGTGTACTATGCAGGTGTCACATAATAATGGTAGTGTATACTATATGGGACTGTCATGTGCTGCGCTCTGCAGTTATATGAGGAGGAGCCTGTTCCTCTATATACCGTGTACTATGCAGGTGTCACATAATAATGGTAGTATATACTATATGGGACTGTCATGTGCTGCGCTCTGCAGTAATATGAGGAGGAGCCTGTTCCCTATATACCGTGTACTATACAGGTGTCACATAATAATGGTAGTGTATACTATATGGGACTGTCATGATCTGCGCTCTGCAGGTATATGATGAGGAGCCTGTTCCTCTATATACCGTGTACTATGCAGGTGTCACATAATAATGGTAGTGTATACTATATGGGACTGTCATGTGCTGCGCTCTGCAGGTATATGAGGAGGAGCCTGTTCCTCTATATACTGTGTACTATGCAGGTGTCACATAATAATGGTAGTATATACTATATGGGACTGTCATGTGCTGCGCTCTGCAGTTATATGAGGAGGAGCCTGTTCCTCTATATACCGTGTACTATGCAGGTGTCACATAATAATGGTAGTGTATGCTATATGGGACTGTCATGTGCTGCGCTCTGCAGTTATATGAGGAGGAGCCTGTTCCTCTATATACCGTGTACTATGCAGGTGTCACATAATAATGGTAGTGTATACTATATTGGACTGTCATGTGCTGCGCTCTGCAGTTATATGAGGAGGAGCCTGTTCCTCTATATACCGTGTACTATGCAGGTGTCACATAATAATGGTAGTGTATACTATATAGGACTGTCATGTGCTGCGCTCTGCAGCTATATGAGGAGCCTGTTCCTCTATATACCGTGTACTATGCAGGTGTCACATAATAATGGTAGTGTATACTATATGGGACTGTCATGTGCTGCGCTCTGCAGTTATATGAGGAGGAGCCTGTTCCTCTATATACCGTGTACTATGCAGGTGTCACATAATAATGGTAGTGTATACTATATAGGACTGTCATGTGCTGCGCTCTGCAGTTATATGAGGAGGAGCCTGTTCCTCTATATACCGTGTACTATGCAGGTGTCACATAATAATGGTAGTGTATACTATATGGGATTGTCATGTGCAGCGCTCTGCAGTTATATGAGGAGGAGTCTGTTCCTCTATATACCGTGTACTATGCAGGTGTCACATAATAATGGTAGTGTATACTATATGGGACTGTCATGTGCTGCGCTCTGCAGTTATATGAGGAGGAGCCTGTTCCTCTATATACCGTGTACTATGCAGGTGTCACATAATAATGGTAGTGTATACTATATAGGACTGTCATGTGCTGCGCTCTGCAGCTATATGAGGAGGAGCCTGTTCCTCTATATACCGTGTACTATGCAGGTGTCACATAATAATGGTAGTGTATACTATATAGGACTGTCATGTGCTGCGCTCTGCAGTTATATGAGGAGGAGCCTGTTCCTCTATATACCGTGTACTATGCAGGTGTCACATAACAATGGTAGTGTATACTATATGGGACTGTCATGTGCTGCGCTCTGCAGTTATATGAGGAGACTGTTCCTCTATATACCGTGTATTATGCAGGTGTCACATAATAATGGTAGTGTATACTATATAGGACTGTCATGTGCTGCGCTCTGCAGTTATATGAGGAGGAGCCTGTTCCTCTATATACCGTGTACTATGCAGGTGTCACATAATAATTGTAGTGTATACTATATGGGACTGTCATGTGCTGCGCTCTGCAGTTATATGAGGAGGAGCCTATTCCTCTATATACCGTGTACTATGCAGGTGTCACATAATAATGGTAGTGTATACTATATGGGACTGTCATGTGCTGCGCTCTGCAGTTATATGAGGAGGAACCTGTTCCTCTATATACCGTGTACTATGCAGGTGTCACATAATAATGGTAGTGTATACTATATGGGACTGTCATGTGCTGCGCTCTGCAGTTATATGAGGAGGAGCCTGTTCCTCTATATACCGTGTACTATGCAGGTGCCACATAATAATAGTAGTGTATACTATATAGGACTGTCATGTGCTGCGCTCTGCAGTTATATGAGGAGGAGCCTGTTCCTCTATATACCGTGTACTATGCAGGTGTCACATAATAATGGTAGTGTATACTATATGGGACTGTCATGTGCTGCGCTCTGCAGTTATATGAGGAGGAGCCTGTTCCTCTATATACTGTGTACTATGCAGGTGTCACATAATAATGGTAGTGTATACTATATGGGACTGTCATGTGCTGCGCTCTGCAGTTATATGAGGAGGAGCCTGTTCCTCTATATACCGTGTACTATGCAGGTGTCACATAATAATGGTAGTGTATACTATATGGGATTGTCATGTGCTGCGCTCTGCAGTTATATGAGGAGGAGCCTATTCCTCTATATACCGTGTACTATGCAGGTGTCACATAATAATGGTAGTGTATACTATATGGGACTGTCATGTGCTGCGCTCTGCAGTTATATGAGGAGGAGCCTGTTCCTCTATATACTGTGTACTATGCAGGTGTCACATAATAATGGTAGTGTATACTATATGGGACTGTCATGTGCTGCGCTCTGCAGCTATATGAGGAGGAGCCTGTTCCTCTATATACCGTGTACTATGCAGGTGTCACATAATAATGGTAGTGTATACTATATAGGACTGTCATGAGCTGCGCTCTGCAGGTATATGAGGAGGAGCCTGTTCCTCTATATACCGTGTACTATGCAGGTGTCACATAATAATGGTAGTGTATACTATATGGGACTGTCATGTGCTGCGCTCTGCAGTTATATGAGGAGGAGCCTGTTCCTCTATATACCGTGTACTATGCAGGTGTCACATAATAATGGTAGTGTATACTATATAGGACTGTCATGTGCTGCGCTCTGCAGGTATATGAGGAGGAGCCTGTTCCTCTATATACCGTGTACTATGCAGGTGTCACATAATAATGGTAGTGTATGCTATATGGGACTGTCATGTGCTGCGCTCTGCAGTTATATGAGGAGGAGCTTGTTCCTCTATATACCGTGTACTATGCAGGTGTCACATAATAATGGTAGTGTATACTATATGGGACTGTCATGTGCTGCGCTCTGCAGTTATATGAGGAGGAGCCTGTTCCTCTATATACCGTGTACTATGCAGGTGTCACATAATAATAGTAGTGTATACTATATAGGACTATCATGTGCTGCGCTCTGCAGTTATATGAGGAGGAGCCTGTTCCTCTATATACCGTGTACTATGCAGGTGTCACATAATAATGGTAGTGTATACTATATAGGACTGTCATGTGCTGCGCTCTGCAGCTATATGAGGAGCCTGTTCCTCTATATACCGTGTGCTATGCAGGTGTCACATAATAATGGTAGTGTATACTATATGGGACTGTCATGTGCTGCGCTCTGCAGGTATATGAGGAGGAGCCTGTTCCTCTATATACCGTGTATTATGCAGGTGTCACATAATAATGGTAGTGTATACTATATGGGACTGTCATGTGCTGCGCTCTGCAGGTATATGAGGAGGAGCCTGTTCCTCTATATACCGTGTACTATGCAGGTGTCACATAATAATGGTAGTGTATACTATATAGGACTGTCATGTGCTGCGCTCTGCAGGAATATGAGGAGGAGCCTGTTCCTCTATATACTGTGTACTATGCAGGTGTCACATAATAATGGTAGTGTATACTATATGGGACTGTCATGTGCTGCGCTCTGCAGTTATATGAGGAGGAGCCTGTTCCTCCATATACCGTGTACTATGCAGGTGTCACATAATAATGGTAGTGTATATTATATAGGACTGTCATGTGCTGCGCTCTGCAGGTATATGAGGAGGAGCCTGTTCCTCTATATACCGTGTACTATGCAGGTGTCACATAATAATGGTAGTGTATATTATATAGGACTGTCATGTGCTGCGCTCTGCAGTTATATGAGGAGGAGCCTGTTCCTCCATATACCGTGTACTATGCAGGTGTCACATAATAATGGTAGTGTATATTATATAGGACTGTCATGTGCTGCGCTCTGCAGGTATATGAGGAGGAGCCTGTTCCTCTATATACCGTGTACTATGCAGGTGTCACATAATAATGGTAGTGTATACTATATGGGACTGTCATGTGCTGCGCTCTGCAGTTATATGAGGAGGAGCCTGTTCCTCTATATACCGTGTACTATGCAGGTGTCACATAATAATGGTAGTGTATACTATATGGGACTGTCATGTGCTGCGCTCTGCAGTTATATGAGGAGGAGCCTGTTCCTCTATATACCGTGTACTATGCAGGTGTCACATAATAATGGTAGTGTATACTATATGGGACTGTCATGTGCTGCGCTCTGCAGGTATATGAGGAGGAGCCTGTTCCTCTATATATCGTGTACTATGCAGGTGTCACATAATAATGGTAGTGTATACTATATAGGACTGTCATGTGCTGCGCTCTGCAGTTATATGAGGAGGAGCCTGTTCCTCTATATACCGTGTACTATGCAGGTGTCACATAATAATGGTAGTGTATACTATATGGGACTGTCATGTGCTGCGCTCTGCAGGTATATGAGGAGGAGCCTGTTCCTCTATATATCGTGTACTATGCAGGTGTCACATAATAATGGTAGTGTATACTATATGGGACTGTCATGTGCCGCGCTCTGCAGTTATATGAGGAGGAGCCTGTTCCTCTATATATCGTGTACTATGCAGGTGTCACATAATAATGGTAGTGTATACTATAAGGGACTATCATGTGCTGCGCTCTGCAGTTATATGAGGAGGAGCCTGTTCCTCTATATACCGTGTACTATGCAGGTGTCACATAATAATGGTAGTGTATACTATATAGGACTGTCATGTGCTGCGCTCTGCAGCTATATGAGGAGCCTGTTCCTCTATATACCGTGTACTATGCAGGTGTCACATAATAATGGTAGTGTATACTATATAGGACTGTCATGTGCTGCGCTCTGCAGTTATATGAGGAGGAGACTGTTCCTCTATATACCGTGTATTATGCAGGTGTCACATAATAATGGTAGTGTATACTATATAGGACTGTCATGTGCTGCGCTCTGCAGGTATATGAGGAGGAGCCTGTTCCTCTATATACTGTGTACTATGCAGGTGTCACATAATAATGGTAGTGTATACTATATGGGACTGTCATGTGCTGCGCTCTGCAGTTATATGAGGAGGAGCCGGTTCCTCTATATACCGTGTATTATGCAGGTGTCACATAATAATGGTAGTGTATACTATATAGGACTGTCATGTGCTGCGCTCTGCAGTTATATGAGGAGCCTGTTCCTCTATATACCGTGTACTATGCAAGTGTCACATAATAATGGTAGTATATACTATATGGGACTGTCATGTGCTGCGCTCTGCAGTTATATGAGGAGGAGCCTGTTCCTCTATATACCGTGTATTATGCAGGTGTCACATAATAATGGTAGTGTATACTATATGGGACTGTCATGTGCTGCGCTCTGCAGGTATATGAGGAGGAGCCTGTTCCTCTATATACTGTGTACTATGCAGGTGTCACATAATAATGGTAGTGTATGCTATATAGGACTGTCATGTGCTGCGCTCTGCAGGTATATGAGGAGGAGCCTGTTCCTCTATATACCATGTACTATACAGGTGTCACATAATAATGGTAGTGTATACTATATAGGACTGTCATGTGCTGCGCTCTGCAGTTATATGAGGAGGAGCCTGTTCCTCTATATACCATGTACTATGCAGGTGTCACATAATAATGGTAGTGTATACTATATGGGACTGTCATGTGCTGCGCTCTGCAGTTATATGAGGAGGAGCCTGTTCCTCTATTTACCGTGTATTATGCAGGTGTCACATAATAATGGTAGTGTATGCTATATAGGACTGTCATGTGCTGCGCTCTGCAGGTATATGAGGAGGAGCCTGTTCCTCTATATACCATGTACTATACAGGTGTCACATAATAATGGTAGTGTATACTATATAGGACTGTCATGTGCTGCGCTCTGCAGTTATATGAGGAGGAGCCTGTTCCTCTATATACCGTGTACTATGCAGGTGTCACATAATAATGGTAGTGTATACTATATGGGACTGTCATGTGCTGCGCTCTGCAGCTATATGAGGAGGAGCCTGTTCCTCTATATACTGTGTACTATGCAGGTGTCACATAATAATGGTAGTGTATACTATATAGGACTGTCATGTGCTGCGCTCTGCAGTTATATGAGGAGGAGCCTGTTCCTCTATATACCGTGTGCTATGCAGGTGTCACATAATAATGGTAGTGTATACTATATAGGACTGTCATGTGCTGCGCTCTGCAGCTATATGAGGAGGAGCCTGTTCCTCTATATACCGTGTACTATGCAGGTGTCACATAATAATGGTAGTGTATACTATATAGGACTGTCATGTGCTGCGCTCTGCAGTTATATGAGGAGGAGCCTGTTCCTCTATATACTGTGTACTATGCAGGTGTCACATAATAATGGTAGTGTATACTATATGGGACTATCATGTGCTGCGCTCTGCAGTTATATGAGGAGGAGCCTGTTTCTCTATATACCGTGTACTATGCAGGTGTCACATAATAATGGTAGTGTATACTATATAGGACTGTCATGTGCTGCGCTCTGCAGGTATATGAGGAGGAGCCTGTTCCTCTATATACCGTGTACTATGCAGGTGTCACATAATAATGGTAGTGTATACTATATGGGACTGTCATGTGCTGCGCTCTGCAGCTATATGAGGAGGAGACTGTTCCTCTATATACCGTGTACTATGCAGGTGTCACATAATAATGGTAGTGTATACTATATGGGACTATCATGTGCTGCGCTCTGCAGTTATATGAGGAGGAGCCTGTTCCTCTATATACCGTGTACTATGCAGGTGTCACATAATAATGGTAGTGTATACTATATGGGACTGTCATGTGCTGCGCTCTGCAGTTATATGAGGAGGAGCCTGTTCCTCTATATAACGTGTACTATGCAGGTGTCACATAATAATGGTAGTGTATACTATATAGGACTGTCATGTGCTGCGCTCTGCAGTTATATGAGGAGGAGCCTGTTGCTCTATATACCGTGTACTATGCAGGTGTCACATAATAATGGTAGTGTATACTATATAGGACTGTCATGTGCTGCGCTCTGCAGTTATATGAGGAGGAGCCTGTTCCTCTATATACCGTGTACTATGCAGGTGTCACATAATAATGGTAGTGTATACTATATGGGACTGTCATGTGCTGCGCTCTGCAGTTATATGATGAGGAGCCTGTTCCTCTATATACCGTGTACTATGCAGGTGTCACATAATAATGGTAGTGTATACTATATAGGACTATCATGTGCTGCGCTCTGCAGTTATATGAGGAGGAGCCTGTTCCTCTATATACTGTGTACTATGCAGGTGTCGCATAATAATGGTAGTGTATACTATATGGGACTGTCATGAGCTGCGCTCTGCAGTTATATGAGGAGGAGCCTGTTCCTCTATATACCGTGTATTATGCAGGTGTCGCATAATAATGGTAGTGTATACTATATGGGACTGTCATGTGCTGCGCTCTGCAGGTATATGAGGAGGAGCCTGTTCCTCTATATACCGTTTACTATGCAGGTGTCACATAATAATGGTAGTGTATACTATATAGGACTGTCATGTGCTGCGCTCTGCAGGAATATGAGGAGGAGCCTGTTCCTCTATATACTGTGTACTATGCAGGTGTCACATAATAATGGTAGTGTATACTATATGGGACTGTCATGTGCTGCGCTCTGCAGTTATATGAGGAGGAGCCTGTTCCTCCATATACCGTGTACTATGCAGGTGTCACATAATAATGGTAGTGTATATTATATAGGACTGTCATGTGCTGCGCTCTGCAGGTATATGAGGAGGAGCCTGTTCCTCTATATACTGTGTACTATGCAGGTGTCACATAATAATGGTAGTGTATACTATATGGGACTGTCATGTGCTGCGCTCTGCAGTTATATGAGGAGGAGCCTGTTCCTCCATATACCGTGTACTATGCAGGTGTCACATAATAATGGTAGTGTATATTATATAGGACTGTCATGTGCTGCGCTCTGCAGGTATATGAGGAGGAGCCTGTTCCTCTATATACCGTGTACTATGCAGGTGTCACATAATAATGGTAGTGTATACTATATAGGACTGTCATGTGCTGCGCTCTGCAGCTATATGAGGAGCCTGTTCCTCTATATACCGTGTACTATGCAGGTGTCACATAATAATGGTAGTGTATACTATATAGGACTGTCATGTGCTGCGCTCTGCAGTTATATGAGGAGGAGACTGTTCCTCTATATACCGTGTATTATGCAGGTGTCACATAATAATGGTAGTGTATACTATATAGGACTGTCATGTGCTGCGCTCTGCAGGTATATGAGGAGGAGCCTGTTCCTCTATATACTGTGTACTATACAGGTGTCACATAATAATGGTAGTGTATACTATATGGGATTGTCATGTGCTGCGCTCTGCAGTTATATGAGGAGGAGCCGATTCCTCTATATACCGTGTATTATGCAGGTGTCACATAATAATGGTAGTGTATACTATATAGGACTGTCATGTGCTGCGCTCTGCAGTTATATGAGGAGCCTGTTCCTCTATATACCGTGTACTATGCAGGTGTCACATAATAATGGTAGTATATACTATATGGGACTGTCATGTGCTGCGCTCTGCAGTTATATGAGGAGGAGCCTGTTCCTCTATATACCGTGTATTATGCAGGTGTCACATAATAATGGTAGTGTATACTATATGGGACTGTCATGTGCTGCGCTCTGCAGGTATATGAGGAGGAGCCTGTTCCTCTATATACTGTGTACTATGCAGGTGTCACATAATAATGGTAGTGTATGCTATATAGGACTGTCATGTGCTGCGCTCTGCAGGTATATGAGGAGGAGCCTGTTCCTCTATATACCATGTACTATACAGGTGTCACATAATAATGGTAGTGTATACTATATAGGACTGTCATGTGCTGCGCTCTGCAGTTATATGAGGAGGAGCCTGTTCCTCTATATACCGTGTATTATGCAGGTGTCACATAATAATGGTAGTGTATGCTATATAGGACTGTCATGTGCTGCGCTCTGCAGGTATATGAGGAGGAGCCTGTTCCTCTATATACCATGTACTATACAGGTGTCACATAATAATGGTAGTGTATACTATATAGGACTGTCATGTGCTGCGCTCTGCAGTTATATGAGGAGGAGCCTGTTCCTCTATATACCGTGTACTATGCAGGTGTCACATAATAATGGTAGTGTATACTATATGGGACTCATGTGCTGCGCTCTGCAGCTATATGAGGAGGAGCCTGTTCCTCTATATACTGTGTACTATGCAGGTGTCGCATAATAATGGTAGTGTATACTATATAGGACTGTCATGTGCTGCGCTCTGCAGTTATATGAGGAGGAGCCTGTTCCTCTATATACCGTGTACTATGCAGGTGTCACATAATAATGGTAGTGTATACTATATGGGACTATCATGTGCTGCGCTCTGCAGTTATATGAGGAGGAGCCTGTTCCTCTATATACCGTGTGCTATGCAGGTGTCACATAATAATGGTAGTGTATACTATATAGGACTGTCATGTGCTGCGCTCTGCAGTTATATGAGGAGGAGCCTGTTCCTCTATATATCGTGTATTATGCAGGTGTCACATAATAATAGTAGTGTATACTATATGGGACTGTCATGTGCTGCGCTCTGCAGTTATATGAGGAGGAGCCTGTTCCTCTATATATCGTGTATTATGCAGGTGTCACATAATAATAGTAGTGTATACTATATGGGACTGTCATGTGCTGCGCTCTGCAGTTATATGAGGAGGAGCCTGTTCCTCTATATACTGTGTACTATGCAGGTGTCACATAATAATGGTAGTGTATACTATATGGGACTATCATGTGCTGCGCTCTGCAGTTATATGAGGAGGAGCCTGTTTCTCTATATACCGTGTACTATGCAGGTGTCACATAATAATGGTAGTGTATACTATATAGGACTGTCATGTGCTGCGCTCTGCAGGTATATGAGGAGGAGCCTGTTCCTCTATATACCATGTACTATACAGGTGTCACATAATAATGGTAGTGTATACTATATAGGACTGTCATGTGCTGCGCTCTGCAGTTATATGAGGAGGAGCCTGTTCCTCTATATACCGTGTGCTATGCAGGTGTCACATAATAATGGTAGTGTATACTATATGGGACTGTCATGTGCTGCGCTCTGCAGCTATATGAGGAGGAGACTGTTCCTCTATATACCGTGTACTATGCAGGTGTCACATAATAATGGTAGTGTATACTATATGGGACTATCATGTGCTGCGCTCTGCAGTTATATGAGGAGGAGCCTGTTCCTCTATATACCGTGTACTATGCAGGTGTCACATAATAATGGTAGTGTATACTATATGGGACTGTCATGTGCTGCGCTCTGCAGTTATATGAGGAGGAGCCTGTTCCTCTATATAACGTGTACTATGCAGGTGTCACATAATAATGGTAGTGTATACTATATGGGACTGGCATGTGCTGCGCTCTGCAGTTATATGATGAGGAGCCTGTTCCTCTATATACCGTGTACTATGCAGGTGTCACATAATAATGGTAGTGTATACTATATAGGACTATCATGTGCTGCGCTCTGCAGTTATATGAGGAGGAGCCTGTTCCTCTATATACTGTGTACGATGCAGGTGTCACATAATAATGGTAGTGTATACTATATGGAACTGTCATGTGCTGCGCTCTGCAGTTATATGAGGAGGAGCCTGTTCCTCTATATACTGTGTACTATGCACTTGCAGGTGTCACATAATAATGGTAGTGTATACTATATAGGACAGTCATGTGCTGCGCTCTGCAGGTATATGAGGAGGAGCCTGTTCCTCTATATACCGTGTACTATGCAGGTGTCACATAATAATAGTAGTGTATACTATATAGGACAGTCATGTGCTGCGCTCTGCAGTTATATGAGGAGGAGCCTGTTCCTCTATATACCGTGTATTATGCAGGTGTCACATAATAATGGTAGTGTATACTATATAGGACTGTCATGTGCTGCGCTCTGCAGTTATATGAGGAGGAGCCTGTTCCTCTATATACTGTGTACTATGCAGGTGTCACATAATAATGGTAGTGTATACTATATGGGACTGTCATGTGCTGCGCTCTGCAGTTATATGAGGAGGTGCCTGTTCCTCTATATACCGTGTATTATGCAGGTGTCACATAATAATGGTAGTGTATACTATATGGGACTGTCATGTGCAGCGCTCTGCAGGTATATGAGGAGGAGCCTGTTCCTCTATATACTGTGTACTATGCAGGTGTCACATAATAATGGTAGTGTATACTATATAGGACTATCATGTGCTGCGCTCTGCAGTTATATGAGGAGGAGCCTGTTCCTCTATATACCGTGTACTATGCAGGTGTCACATAATAATGGTAGTATATACTATATGGGACTCTCATGTGCTGCGCTCTGCAGTTATATGAGGAGGAGCCTGTTCCTCTATATACCGTGTACTATGCAGGTGTCACATAATAATGGTAGTGTATACTATATAGGACTGTCATGTGCTGCGCTCTGCAGTTATATGAGGAGGAGCCTGTTCCTCTATATACCGTGTACTATGCAGGTGTCACATAATAATGGTAGTGTATACTATATAGGACTGTCATGTGCTGCGCTCTGCAGGTATATGAGGAGGAGCCTGTTCCTCTATATACCGTGTACTATGCATGTGTCACATAATAATGGTAGTGTATACTATATGGGACTATCATGTGCTGCGCTCTGCAGTTATATGAGGAGGAGCCTGTTCCTCTATATACCGTGTACTATGCAGGTGTCACATAATAATGGTAGTGTATACTATATGGGACTATCATGTGCTGCGCTCTGCAGTTATATGAGGAGGAGCCTGTTCCTCTATATACTGTGTACTATGCAGGTGTCACATAATAATGGTAGTGTATACTATATGGGACTGTCATGTGCTGCGCTCTGCAGGTATATGAGGAGGAGCCTGTTCCTCTATATACCGTGTACTATGCAGGTGTCACATAATAATGGTAGTGTATACTATATGGGACTGTCATGTGCTGCGCTCTGCAGGTATATGAGGAGGAGCCTGTTCCTCTATATACCGTGTACTATGCAGGTGTCACATAATAATGGTAGTGTATACTATATAGGACTGTCATGTGCTGCGCTCTGCAGGTATATGAGGAGGAGCCTGTTCCTCTATATACCGTGTACTATGCAGGTGTCACATAATAATAGTAGTGTATACTATATAGGACTGTCATGTGCTGCGCTCTGCAGTTATATGAGGAGGAGCCTGTTCCTTTATATACCGTGTACTATGCAGGTGTCACATAATAATGGTAGTGTATACTATATGGGACTGTCATGTGCTGCGCTCTGCAGTTATATGAGGAGGAGCCTGTTCCTCTATATACCGTGTACTATGCAGGTGTCACATAATAATGGTAGTGTATACTATATGGGACTGTCATGTGCTGCGCTCTGCAGTTATATGAGGAGGAGCCTGTTCCTCTATATACCGTGTACTATGCAGGTGTCACATAATAATGGTAGTGTATACTATATGGGACTGTCATGTGCTGCGCTCTGCAGGTATATGAGGAGGAGCCTGTTCCTCTATATACCGTGTACTATGCAGGTGTCACATAATAATGGAAGTGTATACTATATGGGACTGTCATGTGCTGCGCTCTGCAGTTATATGAGGAGGAGCCTGTTCCTCTATATACCGTGTATTATGCAGGTGTCACATAATAATGGTAGTGTATACTATATAGGACTGTCATGTGCTGCGCTCTGCAGTTATATGAGGAGGAGCCTGTTCCTCTATATACCGTGTACTATGCAGGTGTCACATAATAATGGTAGTGTATACTATATGGGACTGTCATGTGCTGCGCTCTGCAGTTATATGAGGAGGAGACTGTTCCTCTATATACCGTGTACTATGCAGGTGTCACATAATAATGGTAGTGTATACTATATAGGACTGTCATGTGCTGCGCTCTGCAGTTATATGAGGAGGAGCCTGTTCCTCTATATACCGTGTACTATGCAGGTGTCACATAATAATGGTAGTGTATACTATATGGGACTGTCATGTGCTGCGCTCTGCAGGTATATGAGGAGGAGCCTGTTCCTCTATATACCGTGTACTATGCAGGTGTCACATAATAATGGTAGTGTATACTATATGGGACTGTCATGTGCTGCGCTCTGCAGCTATATGAGGAGGAGCCTGTTCCTCTATATACCGTGTATTATGCAGGTGTCACATAATAATGGTAGTGTATACTATATAGGACTATCATGTGCAGCGCTCTGCAGTTATATGAGGAGGAGCCTGTTCCTCTATATACTGTGTACTATGCAGGTGTCACATAATAATGGTAGTGTATACTATATGGGACTATGATGTGCTGCGCTCTGCAGTTATATGAGGAGGAGCCTGTTGCTCTATATACCGTGTACTATGCAGGTGTCACATAATAATGGTAGTGTATACTATATAGGACTGTCATGTGCTGCGCTCTGCAGTTATATGAGGAGGAGCCTGTTCCTCTATATACCGTGTACTATGCAGGTGTCACATAATAATGGTAGTGTATACTATATGGGACTATCATGTGCTGCGCTCTGCAGTTATATGAGGAGGAGCCTGTTCCTCTATATACCGTGTATTATGCAGGTGTCACATAATAATGGTAGTGTATACTATATGGGACTGTCATGTGCTGCGCTCTGCAGGTATATGAGGAGGAGCCTGTTCCTCTATATACTGTGTACTATGCAGGTGTCACATAATAATGGTAGTGTATACTATATGGGACTGTCATGTGCTGCGCTCTGCAGTTATATGAGGAGGAGCCTGTTCCTCTATATACCGTGTACTATGCAGGTGTCACATAATAATGGTAGTGTATACTATATGGGACTGTCATGTGCTGCGCTCTGCAGGTATATGAGGAGGAGCCTGTTCCTCTATATACCGTGTACTATGCAGGTGTCACATAATAATGGTAGTGTATACTATATAGGACTGTCATGTGCTGCGCTCTGCAGGTATATGAGGAGGAGCCTGTTCCTCTATATACCGTGTACTATGCAGGTGTCACATAATAATAGTAGTGTATACTATATAGGACTGTCATTTGCTGCGCTCTGCAGTTATATGAAGAGGAGCCTGTTCCTTTATATACCGTGTACTATGCAGGTGTCACATAATAATGGTAGTGTATACTATATGGGACTGTCATGTGCTGCGCTCTGCAGTTGTATGAGGAGGAGCCTGTTCCTCTATATACCGTGTACTATGCAGGTGTCACATAATAATGGTAGTGTATACTATATGGGACTGTCATGTGCTGCGCTCTGCAGTTATATGAGGAGGAGCCTGTTCCTCTATATACCGTGTACTATGCAGGTGTCACATAATAATGGTAGTGTATACTATATGGGACTGTCATGTGCTGCGCTCTGCAGGTATATGAGGAGGAGCCTGTTCCTCTATATACCGTGTACTATGCAGGTGTCACATAATAATGGTAGTGTATACTATATAGGACTGTCATGTGCTGCGCTCTGCAGTTATATGAGGAGGAGCCTGTTCCTCTATATACCGTGTACTATGCAGGTGTCACATAATAATAGTAGTGTATACTATATAGGACTGTCATGTGCTGCGCTCTGCAGTTATATGAGGAGGAGCCTGTTCCTTTATATACCGTGTACTATGCAGGTGTCACATAATAATGGTAGTGTATACTATATGGGACTGTCATGTGCTGCGCTCTGCAGGTATATGAGGAGGAGCCTGTTCCTCTATATACTGTGTACTATGCAGGTGTCACATAATAATGGTAGTGTATACTACATGGGACTATCATGTGCTGCGCTCTGCAGGTATATGAGGAGGAGCCTGTTCCTCTATATACTGTGTACTATGCAGGTGTCACATAATAATGGTAGTGTATACTATATGGGACTGTCATGTGCTGCGCTCTGCAGTTATATGAGGAGGAGCCTGTTCATCTATATACCGTGTACTATGCAGGTGTCACATAATAATGGTAGTGTATACTATATGGGACTGTCATGTGCTGCGCTCTGCAGTTATATGAGGAGGAGCCTGTTCCTCTATATACCGTGTACTATGCAGGTGTCACATAATAATGGTAGTGTATACTATATGGGACTGTCATGTGCTGCGCTCTGCAGGTATATGAGGAGGAGCCTGTTCCTCTATATACCGTGTACTATGCAGGTGTCACATAATAATGGTAGTGTATACTATATGGGACTGTCATGTGCTGCGCTCTGCAGTTATATGAGGAGGAGCCTGTTCCTCTATATACCGTGTATTATGCAGGTGTCACATAATAATGGTAGTGTATACTATATAGGACTGTCATGTGCTGCGCTCTGCAGTTATATGAGGAGGAGCCTGTTCCTCTATATACCGTGTACTATGCAGGTGTCACATAATAATGGTAGTGTATACTATATGGGACTGTCATGTGCTGCGCTCTGCAGTTATATGAGGAGGAGACTGTTCCTCTATATACCGTGTACTATGCAGGTGTCACATAATAATGGTAGTGTATACTATATAGGACTGTCATGTGCTGCGCTCTGCAGTTATATGAGGAGGAGCCTGTTCCTCTATATACCGTGTACTATGCAGGTGTCACATAATAATGGTAGTGTATACTATATGGGACTGTCATGTGCTGCGCTCTGCAGGTATATGAGGAGGAGCCTGTTCCTCTATATACCGTGTACTATGCAGGTGTCACATAATAATGGTAGTGTATACTATATGGGACTGTCATGTGCTGCGCTCTGCAGCTATATGAGGAGGAGCCTGTTCCTCTATATACCGTGTATTATGCAGGTGTCACATAATAATGGTAGTGTATACTATATAGGACTATCATGTGCTGCGCTCTGCAGTTATATGAGGAGGAGCCTGTTCCTCTATATACTGTGTACTATGCAGGTGTCACATAATAATGGTAGTGTATACTATATGGGACTATGATGTGCTGCGCTCTGCAGTTATATGAGGAGGAGCCTGTTCCTCTATATACCGTGTACTATGCAGGTGTCACATAATAATGGTAGTGTATACTATATAGGACTGTCATGTGCTGCGCTCTGCAGTTATATGAGGAGGAGCCTGTTCCTCTATATACCGTGTACTATGCAGGTGTCACATAATAATGGTAGTGTATACTATATGGGACTATCATGTGCTGCGCTCTGCAGTTATATGAGGAGGAGCCTGTTCCTCTATATACCGTGTATTATGCAGGTGTCACATAATAATGGTAGTGTATACTATATGGGACTGTCATGTGCTGCGCTCTGCAGGTATATGAGGAGGAGCCTGTTCCTCTATATACTGTGTACTATGCAGGTGTCACATAATAATGGTAGTGTATACTATATGGGACTGTCATGTGCTGCGCTCTGCAGTTATATGAGGAGGAGCCTGTTCCTCTATATACCGTGTACTATGCAGGTGTCACATAATAATGGTAGTGTATACTATATGGGACTATCATGTGCTGCGCTCTGCAGTTATATGAGGAGGAGCCTGTTCCTCTATATACTGTGTACTATGCAGGTGTCACATAATAATGGTAGTGTATACTATATGGGACTGTCATGTGCTGCGCTCTGCAGTTATATGAGGAGGAGCATGTTCCTCTATATACTGTGTACCATGCAGGTGTCACATAATAATGGTAGTGTATACTATATAGGACTGTCATGTGCTGCGCTCTGCAGTTATATGAGGAGGAGCCTGTTCCTCTATATACTGTGTACTATGCAGGTGTCACATAATAATGGTAGTGTATACTATATAGGACTGTCATGTGCTGCGCTCTGCAGTTATATGAGGAGGAGCATGTTCCTCTATATACTGTGTACTATGCAGGTGTCACATAATAATGGTAGTGTATACTATATAGGACTGTCATGTGCTGCGCTCTGCAGTTATATGAGGAGGAGCCTGTTCCTCTATATACCGTGTACTATGCAGGTGTCACATAATAATGGTAGTGTATACTATATGGGACTGTCATGTGCTGCGCTCTGCAGGTATATGAGGAGGAGCCTGTTCCTCTATATACCGTGTACTATGCAGGTGTCACATAATAATGGTAGTGTATACTATATAGGACTGTCATGTGCTGCGCTATGCAGTTATATGAGGAGGAGCCTTGAAAGGGTTAAAGCTCGTCTCTGCTTCACATGTCATAGAATTGTTTGTGTTACAGAACTGTTTGTTCCAGCACATTTTTGCTACTGTCTTTGTCTGTTATCTTTTTATACCGTGTGAATAACTTTCCTATTTGAGTACAAACTTGCCCATATATGTATATCCTTCCGCTGCGGCAGTTCCTAGCCAATCATGTTATGTTAACCCCCTTTTGTGTTCTGTCCAATTAGTTATTGACTTGGGACATACACGCCCTAAATCCTTTCTTTTATATACTTTTGTTAAACAAACAATAAACAGTGTGAATCTTTACTGCTTGTGTTTTGCATGTTATTTGTAGCATAAGGTTTACACTCACGGACGTCTAAGAGACTATCACATCGAGGGTTAAAGAATAGAGGAAGAATCCTTACAAGTGGGGGCTCTTGCCGGAATTCAGTTGATCGTCCCCGGACCGGGAAGATAGAGAATTTATTGTCTGTCTTTGCCATACGGGATTGCGGTCATACACTGAAGCTGAATCCGTGTCAGTGTTCTGGGAACACGTGACCTAACATCTTTAATGTCTGGGACTTAAAGATACGTCTGAGAAGTGACCAGGGGTTCAAGCGCAATTCTCCAAAGACGTTAGTATCTGGGATACTTAAAATAGACCTGGGAGTCTATACATAACGTAGATTTTACCTCGATTTGATTGTCTACTTATTATGTTATGGCCATAACAGATATTAGAGTATAAGTTTCATGTATTCAGCTTGACGGGTGGTAAGTGCACGTCTGTTGAATACCCTTATAACTTTCTTGCTTCCTATCACAATACGCTGCATTTCCAAGTCCCTGTACGAGTGGTGAGTAAACGTACAGATTATTACTATCGATTGTTCTGTTAAAGTACTATGCAGATGATATTGTGATATTGTCAATAACTAATTAACTGGTTAGCTGATGCATGCATAGAAAGTTGTTGGAAATTGTGTTTTTACTATGGGCTCTGGTCAGAGTAAGAAAACTGTATACCCCCCTCCCCTACCCGAGGAGACATGTAAAGAATACGTGGCCCGTAACTCTACCTCTGATTATTATTTGATTGATCCCTGGGTGGATAATTTAGCAGGGTGGACAGAGAAAGCAGGATAGGACCCATTCCCACGGGAAGGCAGTAATTACCCTTTCTATATGGATATGGTTAAAGGTCTTTGTTTAGGGGACAGGGAAGCCTGGCCGTGGTATGATCATGATCCACAATGGGATATGACATATATGCGGGCCGGGGGTGAGCAGTGGCTGACCATAGCGCCCTATTGGTATGATAAATCCATCAATAAGAAACAAAGGAGGATTAAAAATATCAGTTCCCAACAGCACAGAAGGGAGGAAGTGAGAACCTGTAAATCTTTGAAAACCCTCTCGCCTCCCCCTTACATTCCAGTATATCCTGCTCTTAAAGACACAGATCTCTTAGCAGCAGTAACCCTTTCACAGCAGATGGGATCGCCTCCAACTCCACTGCTAGAAAATGCGTCCACTAGCTCTATCCCTAACGCACCAGTAACCCAGAGTTTAGATAATAGTGTAATAACCTCCCAGCCCACATCCCTTAAACAATCAGCCACCCGCCGCACAGCCGATTCCACTATCGCTGCTGAGGGCTCCTTCTCCCCCCATGTCACTCGAAGAGGAACTGAATTCTCTGACGGCGGTGAAGCTTCTTCCACCACCGTTGCCCTCCACTTACCCTTTATGACAGTGGGAGACCAAATGTTAATAAAACCCATTGAAATAGAAGATTTAGACAGGATAGTAAAACACTGTCCCAAGCCTACCGTTACCCCCGCTGGCTGTATATCTTATTTGCGCAAAGCTTGCAAAGGACGCAGCTATACACAAGAAGACATGAGGCTGATTATAGATGGTGTAACCGACCACTATAATGGATGGGATTGGACAAAGGTCCCTGCCATCCACACACCTGCTGCACAAAATAGTGCCGCTACCTACACCCTCAACACACAGACAGGTATCGAGGATATGTGGAAGGAAATTGATACACATATGAAGGAAGTCTTTAAAACCCGTGCTTCTTTGCCTGTCGCTGTAGCTTGTAAACAGAAGCCCTCAGAGTCTGTTACTGAGTTTTGGAAAAGGTTTAAGGACTGCTGGACAGATGACGCTGGCTTACCTTTGCTTAACTCAGAAAGCTTACTCATTTCCACCTTCATTAACAACCTTCTACCTTCTGTCATAGTTTCTGTTAAGCAAAGCGTCTCTTCCTGGACTTCTGATAGTACGAAAGATTTTGAAAAACATTTATATGAGAAAGAGGCTGCAGGGTGTTTTGATGTAAAGAAACCTGCACCCACTCATAACTATCAGAACTCCAGACGCTTTGACAGACAGAACCAACCCCGCAGTCAGGAAAGATTCACCTCTGCTGCCACTTATTATAAATGGAAGTAAAATTCCCTTTTTAGTGGATAGCGGTGCAACAACCAGTGTTTTGTGTTCTGACCTATATGATGGTGATTTGGAAAAGACTGCTCCTTCAATGGGAATCAATGGGATACCCACCAATGCCTACCTAACCAAGGCCCTCTCTGTCTCCACAACAAAGGGGTTGCGCATGGGCAAACATAGGTTCACAGTCATACCTGAGTGCCCCATCAACCTACTAGGTAGGGACCTGCTTAGCAAACTTTCCATCTCTATTCTGCCCTCACCTACTGGTACTGGGTTGGATATTGAATCCCCTCATTTTCCAATTTGGGAAATGACTACCAACATGCCTGACCTAGCCCAAGTAAACCCCGCTCTTTGGTCAGAAGGTCCATATGACACTGGCCTAATCTCATGCACACCATATAAGGCCAATCTCAAACCCGACTCACAACCTGTTTATCAAAAGCAGTATCCCCTCTCACCAGAAAAAATAGAGGGACTCCGCCCCATGATACAGCAATTCTTACAACAGGGTATTCTCAGACATATTGTATCACCATACTGTACTCCTGTGAACCCTGTTGCCAAAGCTGATGGCAGTATAAGATTTGTACAGGATCTCAGAGCGATCAATCAGCTAATAGTCCCAATTGCACCAATTGTCCCAGACGTAAACTCACTCATTTCTGCAATCCCTGCAGAGGCTGCGTTCTTCTCTGTAATTGATTTGAAGAATGCCTTTTTCAGCATACCTGTAGATTCACAGACACAATTACTTTTTGCCTTTTCTTTTGAGGGTAAACAACTTACCTGGTGCAGATTACCCATGGGCTATATTGACTCACCCGTTGTCTATAGCATTGTACTCCAGGCCACATTGAGGCCCTGGCAACCTCACCATGGTTCAGTCCTGCTACAGTATGCAGATGATCTGCTGCTCTGTAGTCAAACTGAGGAGGCCTGCCGAGAGGATGGTGTTTCATTACTAAACTGGCTTTGTGAATGTGGACACAAGGTGTCCAAAACAAAAATGCAATGGTGTAAAAAGCATGTTGATTACTTAGGTTTTGTGCTCACTCAGGGAGAGAGGAAAATCAGT
Organism: Pseudophryne corroboree; assembly: GCF_028390025.1. NCBI lineage: Eukaryota > Metazoa > Chordata > Amphibia > Anura > Myobatrachidae > Pseudophryne > Pseudophryne corroboree. The sequence goes on from NC_086451.1 coordinate 490,875,865, forward strand.
CCACAACGCATACAGTCTGTATTGGGCCTGGTCACCCCAACTACCCAGAAGGAACTACTGTCCTTCCTGGGTATGGTAAATTACTGCAGACAGTGGATATCTGATTGCTCCTATTATGATAACATTTTGAGACAAGCCACACTGAAGGAAAAACCTAAAACTGTACAATGGTCACAAGAAATGTTAACTGCATATGAAAGTTTAAAATGTATGTTGATGAAAAGTCCGGCACTTGGCATCCCCAATTATGTACTACCTTTCCATCTATATGCAAGGGACAATTGTAAAACCATGGCGGGGGTGCTCACACAGTTTCATGGAGGGAAGTTGCGCCCCGTGGCATTTTTTTCCAAAGTCATGCCAGTGTCTGTGCAAGGTATGCCTGCCTGCCTCAGGGCTCTGGCAGCCTGTGCTATGGTTGCAGAAATGGCCACTACCCTCACTTTAGGCCACACCACAGTACTCCACACCACACATGATGTCCTGGCAATTCTTAAAGGCTTACACACACAGCACATGTCAGCACAACGCCTTAGTGGATATGAAGTACTTCTTTTGAGTAACCCTACCCTTACCATCAAGTACACTGCTAGTTCTTCTGGCCCAGCACCCATTCTCAATGCCCTTTTAGGCTTGAAAGGTCCCGAGGATGAACCACCCGACCTACATGACTGTGCTGCTTCCATTGAAGCTGAAACTTCTCCCAGACTTGACATGTCTCCCGTTCCCATACCAGGCGCAGACATAATTTTTGTTGACGGCTCTTGCAGTAGGCCCAATGACAATACATACCAAGCTGGTTATGCCATTGTCACCCTCCCTGACACTGTATTGGAAGCCCTGCCAATACCTTATCAGTCCGCGCAAGCTGCAGAACTCATTGCACTCACTAGAGCATGTCAGCTCTACCAGAACAAGCCTGTTACCATCTACACTGACTCCAGATACGCCCACGGCGTTGTTCATGACCATGGGGTCATTTGGCAACGCCGTGGCTTTCTCGGGGCAGATGGTAAAGGTATCTCGCATGCGCAGCTCATCTCTGATCTGTTACATGCCATTACCCTCCCTTCTGACATTGCCATTATCCACTGCAAGGCACATACCGGCGGCAAGGATAATATCTCCCTTGGCAACGCCCTTGCAGACACTACTGCTAAACAAGCGGCCCTACAGCCTACTGCCCATTCTCACATGGCAGTCATGGCCCCTCCCTCCCTTGACAACGTCCATCTGCTCACTCAACTTCAAGCTGCTGCAACTAATACTGATCTCTCCGACTGGACTTACCCAATCCTGCAGAAAAATCCTAAATCAGGATTAATCTGCAAAGAGGGGAAACCCTGTATACCCCAGTCCAGTGCCCCTGTGCTCATTGCCCATTACCATGGTGCTGGTCACCATAGTAAAGCCACAACACTCCTCCTACTAACCAAGGATTTTTATGTTACTAATGCCAAATCACTTGTGGACCAGTATGTTAGCAGATGCATCACCTGCCTCAGGAACAACCCTAACAACCCTAATAAAGCGAAACACCAGCATCTTGAATACCCCACTACCCCTTTTACACACTTACAAATTGATTTTACCCATATCCCTGGCATAGGCAAACAAGAATATGCCCTGATCATTGTAGATATGTTCTCTCGCTGGCCAGAAGTATTCCCAACTAAGTCAGAGGATGCTAAGACAGTAGCTAGAATCCTAACACAGGAAATCATCCCGAGATGGGGATGCCCATTGCAGATAAATAGTGACAAAGGCACAGCCTTTACAGCCAAAGTCACAAAGGCCCTGGTGAAGGCCTTGCAAATAGAATGGAAGTTTCACATCCCGTACCACCCGCAGAGTTCAGGGGTCGTAGAAAGAATGAATAGGACCCTCAAAGACAAACTAAGGAAGGCCACAGGAGGTACCTTCCACAAATGGAAGCAAGTCCTCCCTATCATCCTAGCAGAAATTAGGATGACCCCACAGAAAACCCTAGGGTACTCCCCTTTTGAGATATTGATGGGTAGGCCTTTTCCCACCCCATGGGCAAAAAAAAAAAACCCGTTGATAATACAGGAAGGAGATCTAGAACTTATAAGGGAAGAGTATGTCAGGGCCCTCATAACCAAACTTGATGAGATTGAACATGAAGTTGTTTGTAAAAATCCTTTGAATCCACAGGAACCAACACACCCTTTCAAGGTTGGAGACAGAGTCGTGGTAAAGGTGCTCCCCAGGAACAAGAGCCCAGGAGACTTCACCTATGGTCCCGAGACAGAAGTCGTAGCAGTGACCAGAACAGCAGTCCTGACTGACGAGGGGCCCACTTGGATTCATGCATCCCGAGTAAAGAAAGTTCCCAGACCAGACCTTGAAGAAGAAGCAAGTGATTCCAGCGAGGTACTAACGGGGGCAGACAGCCCTGACCTCCAACAAGGAGAAGATGGAGGTCTAGAAGGAAACAATTAAATGAGAATCATATTATATAGATTAATGATTCTAAGAGGGGAATGAAAGGGTTAAAGCTCGTCTCTGCTTCACATGTCATAGAATTGTTTGTGTTACAGAACTGTTTGTTCCAGCACATTTTTGCTACTGTCTTTGTCTGTTATCTTTTTATACCGTGTGAATAACTTTCCTATTTGAGTACAAACTTGCCCATATATGTATATCCTTCCGCTGCGGCAGTTCCTAGCCAATCATGTTATGTTAACCCCCTTTTGTGTTCTGTCCAATTAGTTATTGACTTGGGACATACACGCCCTAAATCCTTTCTTTTATATACTTTTGTTAAACAAACAATAAACAGTGTGAATCTTTATTGCTTGTGTTTTGCATGTTATTTGTAGCATAAGGTTTACACTCACGGACGTCTAAGAGACTATCACATCGAGGGTTAAAGAATAGAGGAAGAATCCTTACAAGCCTGTTCCTCTATATACCGTGTACTATGCAGGTGTCACATAATAATGGTAGTGTATACTATATGGGACTATCATGTGCTGCGCTCTGCAGTTATATGAGGAGGAGCCTGTTCCTCTATATACCGTGTATTATGCAGGTGTCACATAATAATGGTAGTGTATACTATATGGGACTGTCATGTGCTGCGCTCTGCAGGTATATGAGGAGGAGCCTGTTCCTCTATATACTGTGTACTATGCAGGTGTCACATAATAATGGTAGTGTATACTATATAGGACTGTCATGTGCTGCGCTCTGCAGCTATATGAGGAGGAGCCTGTTTCTCTATATACCGTGTACTATGCAGGTGTCACATAATAATGGTAGTGTATACTACATGGGACTATCATGTGCTGCGCTCTGCAGTTATATGAGGAGGAGCCTGTTCCTCTATATACCGTGTATTATGCAGGTGTCACATAATAATGGTAGTGTATACTATATAGGACTGTCATGTGCTGCGCTCTGCAGGTATATGAGGAGGAGCCTGTTCCTCTATATACCGTGTACTATGCAGGTGTCACATAATAATGGTAGTGTATACTAGAGATGAGCGGGTTCGGTTTCTCTGAATCCGAACCCGCACGAACTTCATGTTTTTTTTCACGGGTCCGAGCGACTCGGATCTTCCCGCCTTGCTCGGTTAACCCGAGCGCGCCCGAACGTCATCATGACGCTGTCGGATTCTCGCGAGACTCGGATTCTATATAAGGAGCCGCGCGTCGCCGCCATTTTCACACGTGCATTGAGATTGATAGGGAGAGGACGTGGCTGGCGTCCTCTCCATTTAGATTAGAAGAGAGAGAGAGAGAGAGAGAGATTGACCTGATTTACTGGAGCTTAGGAGTACTGTAGAAGTGTAGAGAGTGCAGAGTTTACTAGTGACTGACCACAGTGACCACCAGACAGTGCAGTTTTATTTAATATATCCGTTCTCTGCCTGAAAAAAACGATACACACGGTGACTCAGTCACATACCATATCTGTGTGCACTGCTCAGCCCAGTGTGCTGCATCATCTATGTATATATATCTGACTGTGCTCAGCTCACACAGCTTATAATTGTGGGGGAGACTGGGGAGCACTGCAGTGCCAGTTAATAGTTATAGGTTATAGCAGGAGCCAGGAGTACATATTATATTAAAATTAAACAGTGCACACTTTTGCTGCAGGAGTGCCACTGCCAGTGTGACTGACCAGTGACCTGACCACACTGACCACCAGTATAGTTAGTAGTATACTATATTGTGTGATTGCCTGAAAAAGTTAAACACTCGTCGTGTGACTTCACTTGTGTGGTGTTTTTTTTTTTATTCTATAAAAAACTCATTCTGCTGACAGACAGTGTCCAGCAAGTCCGTCATTATATAATATATACCTGTCCGGCTGCAGTAGTGATATATATATATTTTTTATATCATTATTTATCATCCAGTCGCAGCAGACACAGTACGGTAGTTCACGGCTGTAGCTACCTCTGTGTCGGCACTCGGCAGTCCGTCCATAATTGTATACCACCTACCCGAGGTTTTTTTTTCTTTCTTCTTTATACATACATACTACTACATCTCTTTATCAACCAGTCTATATTAGCAGCAGACACAGTACGGTAGTTCACGGCTGTAGCTACCTCTGTGTCGGCACTCGGCAGTCCGTCCATAATTGTATACCACCTACCCGTGGTTTTTTTTTCTTTCTTCTTTATACATACATACTACTACATCTCTTTATCAACCAGTCTATATTAGCAGCAGACACAGTACAGTACGGTAGTTCACGGCTGTAGCTACCTCTGTGTCGGCACTCGGCAGTCCGTCCATGATTGTATACCACCTATCCGTGGTTTTTTTTTCTTTCTTCTTTATACATACATACTACTACATCTCTTTATCAACCAGTCTATATTAGCAGCAGACACAGTACGGTAGTTCACGGCTGTAGCTACCTCTGTGTCGGCACTCGGCAGTCCGTCCATAATTGTATACCACCTACCCGTGGTTTTTTTTTCTTTCTTCTTTATACATACATACTACTACATCTCTTTATCAACCAGTCTATATTAGCAGCAGACACAGTACAGTACGGTAGTTCACGGCTGTAGCTACCTCTGTGTCGGCACTCGGCAGTCCGTCCATAATTGTATACCACCTACCCGTGGTTTTTTTTTCTTTCTTCTTTATACATACATACTACTACATCTCTTTATCAACCAGTCTATATTAGCAGCAGACACAGTACAGTACGGTAGTTCACGGCTGTAGCTACCTCTGTGTCGGCACTCGGCAGTCCGTCCATAATTGTATACTAGTATCCATCCATCTCCATTGTTTACCTGAGGTGCCTTTTAGTTGTGCCTATTAAAATATGGAGAACAAAAATGTTGAGGTTCCAAAATTAGGGAAAGATCAAGATCCACTTCCACCTCGTGCTGAAGCTGCTGCCACTAGTCATGGCCGAGACGATGAAATGCCAGCAACGTCGTCTGCCAAGGCCGATGCCCAATGTCATAGTACAGAGCATGTCAAATCCAAAACACCAAATATCAGTAAAAAAAGGACTCCAAAACCTAAAATAAAATTGTCGGAGGAGAAGCGTAAACTTGCCAATATGCCATTTACCACACGGAGTGGCAAGGAACGGCTGAGGCCCTGGCCTATGTTCATGGCTAGTGGTTCAGCTTCACATGAGGATGGAGGCACTCAGCCTCTCGCTAGAAAAATGAAAAGACTCAAGCTGGCAAAAGCAGTAGCACCGCAAAGAACTGTGCGTTCTTCGAAATCCCAAATCCACAAGGAGAGTCCAATTGTGTCGGTTGCGATGCCTGACCTTCCCAACACTGGACGTGAAGAGCATGCGCCTTCCACCATTTGCACGCCCCCTGCAAGTGCTGGAAGGAGCACCCGCAGTCCAGTTCCTGATAGTCAGATTGAAGATGTCAGTGTTGAAGTACACCAGGATGAGGAGGATATGGGTGTTGCTGGCGCTGGGGAGGAAATTGACCAGGAGGATTCTGATGGTGAGGTGGTTTGTTTAAGTCAGGCACCCGGGGAGACACCTGTTGTCCGTGGGAGGAATAGGGCCGTTGACATGCCTGGTGAAAATACCAAAAAAATCAGCTCTTCGGTGTGGAGGTATTTCAACAGAAATGCGGACAACATTTGTCAAGCCGTGTGTTGCCTTTGTCAAGCTGTAATAAGTAGGGGTAAGGACGTTAACCACCTCGGAACATCCTCCCTTATACGTCACCTGCAGCGCATTCATCATAAGTCAGTGACAAGTTCAAAAACTTTGGGCGACAGCGGAAGCAGTCCACTGACCAGTAAATCCCTTCCTCTTGTAACCAAGCTCACGCAAACCACCCCACCAACTCCCTCAGTGTCAATTTCCTCCTTCCCCAGGAATGCCAATAGTCCTGCAGGCCATGTCACTGGCAATTCTGATGAGTCCTCTCCTGCCTGGGATTCCTCCGATGCATCCTTGCGTGTAACGCCTACTGCTGCTGGCGCTGCTGTTGTTGCTGCTGGGAGTCGATGGTCATCCCAGAGGGGAAATCGTACTCGTAAGACCACTTTTACTACTTCCACCAAGCAATTGACTGTCCAACAGTCCTTTGCGAGGAAGATGAAATATCACAGCAGTCATCCTGCTGCAAAGCGGATAACTGAGGCCTTGGCATCCTGGGCGGTGAGAAACGTGGTTCCGGTATCCATCATTACTGCAGAGCCAACTAGAGACTTGTTGGAGGTACTGTGTCCCCGGTACCAAATACCATCTAGGTTCCATTTCTCTAGGCAGGCGATACCGAGAATGTACACGGACGTCAGAAAAAGACTCACCAGTGTCCTAAAAAATGCAGTTGTACCCAATGTCCACTTAACCACGGACATGTGGACAAGTGGAGCAGGGCAGGCTCAGGACTATATGACTGTGACAGCCCACTGGGTAGATGTATGGACTCCCGCCGCAAGAACAGCAGCGGCGGCACCAGTAGCAGCATCTCGCAAACGCCAACTCTTTCCTAGGCAGGCTACGCTTTGTATCACCGCTTTCCAGAATACGCACACAGCTAAAAACCTCTAAACGGCAACTGAGGAAGATCATCGCAGAATGGCTTACCCCAATTGGACTCTCCTGTGGATTTGTGGCATCGGACAACGCCAGCAATATTGTGTGCGCATTAAATCTGGGCAAATTCCAGCACGTCCCATGTTTTGCACATACCTTGAATTTGGTGGTGCAGAATTATTTAAAACACGAGAGGGGCGTGCAAGAGATGCTGTCGGTGGCCAGAAGAATTGCGGGACACTTTCGGCGTACAGGCACCACGTACAGAAGACTGGAGCACCACCAAAAACGCCTGAACCTGCCCTGCCATCATCTGAAGCAAGAAGTGGTAACGAGGTGGAATTCAACCCTATATATGCTTCAGAGGTTGGAGGAGCAGCAAAAGGCCATTCAAGCCTATACAACTGAGCACGATATAGGAGGTGGAATGCACCTGTCTCAAGCGCAGTGGAGAATGATTTCAACGTTGTGCAAGGTTCTGCAACCTTTTGAACTTGCCACACGTGAAGTCAGTTCAGACACTGCCAGCCTGAGTCAGGTCATTCCCCTCATCAGGCTTTTGCAGAAGAAGCTGGAGACATTGAAGGAGGAGCTAACACAGAGCGATTCCGCTAGGCATGTGGGACTTGTGGATGGAGCCCTTAATTCGCTTAACAAGGATTCACGGGTGGTCAATCTGTTGAAATCAGAGCACTACATTTTGGCCACCGTGCTCGATCCTAGATTTAAAACCTACCTTGGATCTCTCTTTCCGGCAGACACAAGTCTGCTGGGGTTCAAAGAACTGCTGGTGACAAAATTGTCAAGTCAAGCGGAACGCGACCTGTCAACATCTCCTCCTTCACATTCTCCCGCAACTGGGGGTGCGAGGAAAAGGCTCAGAATTCCGAGCCCACCCGCTGGCGGTGATGCAGGGCAGTCTGGAGCGACTGCTGATGCTGACATCTGGTCCGGACTGAAGGACCTGACAACGATTACGGACATGTCGTCTACTGTCACTGCATATGATTCTCTCCCCATTGAAAGAATGGTGGAGGATTATATGAGTGACCGCATCCAATAGGCACGTCAGACAGTCCGTACTTATACTGGCAGGAAAAAGAGGCAATTTGGAGGCCCTTGCACAAACTGGCTTTATTCTACCTAAGTTGCCCTCCCACAAGTGTGTACTCCGAAAGAGTGTTTAGTGCCGCCGCTCACCTTGTCAGCAATTGGCGTACGAGGTTACATCCAGAAAATGTGGAGAAGATGATGTTCATTAAAATGAATTATAATCAATTCCTCAGTGGAGACATTCACCAGCAGCAATTGCCTCCACAAAGTACACAGGGAGCTGAGATGGTGGATTCCAGTGGGGACGAATTGATAATCTGTGAGGAGGGGGATGTACACGGTGATATATCGGAGGATGATGATGAGGTGGACATCTTGCCTCTGTAGAGCCAGTTTGTGCAAGGAGAGATTAATTGCTTCTTTTTTGGTGGGGGTCCAAACCAACCAGTCATTTCAGTCACAGTCGTGTGGCAGACCCTGTCACTGAAATGATGGGTTGGTTAAAGTGTGCATGTCCTGTTTATACAACATAAGGGTGGGTGGGAGGGCCCAAGGACAATTCCATCTTGCACCTCTTTTTTCTTTCATTTTTCTTTGCGTCATGTGCTGTTTGGGGGGTGTTTTTTGGAAGGGCCATCCTGCGTGACACTGCAGTGCCACTCCTAGATGGGCCAGGTGTTTGTGTCGGCCACTTGTGTCGCTGAGCTTAGTCATCCAGCGACCTCGGTGCAAATTTTAGGACTAAAAATAATATTGTGAGGTGTGAGGTGTTCAGAATAGACTGAAAATGAGTGGAAATAATGGTTATTGAGGTTAATAATACTTTGGGATCAAAATGACCCCCAAATTCTATGATTTAAGCTGTTTTTTAGGGTTTTTTGAAAAAAAAAAAAAAACGAATCCAAAACACACCCGAATCCGACAAAAAAAAATTCGGTGAGGTTTTGCCAAAACGCGTTCGAACCCAAAACACGGTTGCGGAACCGAACCCAAAACCAAAACCCGAAAAATTTCCGGTGCTCATCACTGGGAGCCACTGGCACTTTAAGAGTTTAATAGTGTGCGCTGGCTCCTCCCTCTATGCCCCTCCTACCAGACTCCGTTTAGAAACTGTGCCCGAGGAGACTGACATCTTCGAGAGAAGGATTATATAAAAATAGTGGCGAGATTCATACCAGCTCACACATACAAGGCACGTCATGCTAACGAGCTTGAAAACTCAGCAACAGCTGAAACATTACTTACCAAGTAACAAAACAGTACTTACCAAGTAACAAAACAGTACTTACCAAGTAACAATGCAGTAATTTAACTAAGAACTAAGCAGTACTGAACCAAGTAACCACTGCAGGATAACGAAGGGCTGGGCGGGCGCCCAACATCCTCTACGGACTACGAGAAAAGGATTTACCGGTAGGTAATTAAAATCCTATTTTCTCTTACGTCCTGGAGAATGCTGGGGTCCACACTAGTACCATGGGGATGTACCAAAGCTCCCAGTACGGGAGGAAGAGGGCGGAGGCTCCTGCAGAACCGATTGATCAAACTTTAAGTCCTCAGTGGCCAAAGTATCGAACTTGTAGAACTTAGCAAACGTGTTCAACCCTGACCAAGCAGCCGCTCGGAAAAGTTTAAAGCCGAGACCCCCCGACCAGCCGCCCAGGAAGAACCCACCTTACGAGTAGAGTGGGCCTTAACAGATTTTGGACACTGCAGTCCTGCCGTAGAATAGGCATGCTGGATAGTGAACCTGATCCAACGAGAAATTGTCTGCTTAGAAGTAGAGATGAGCGAGGTTCGGTTTTACTCGGTTTTACTCGGTTCTCAAAACGGCATCTTATTGGCTATCCAAAACACGTGACATCCGTGAGCCAATAAGATGCCGTTTTGAGAACCGAGTAAAACCGAGTAAAACCGAGTAAAACCGAACCCGCTCATCACTACTTAGAAGCAGGACACCCAATTTTCTTGGGATCATACAGGACAAACAGAGAGTCCGACTTTCTGTGACGCGCGGTCCTCTTCACGTAGATCTTCAAAGCCCTCAAAACATCCAAGGACTTTGATGTAATTGAGGTGTCAGTAGTTGGTTGATATGAAAAGCCGACACAACCTTTGGAAGGAACTGCTGATGCGTCCTGAGCTCAGCTCTATCTTCATGGAAGATTAAATAGGGGCTTTTACAGGACAAAGCCCCCAGTTCCGACACACATCGAGCAGAAGCTAATGCCAACAATGTGACAGCCTTCCACAGGAGAAACTTGACCTCAGCCTCCTGTAAAGGCTCAAACCATTAAGATTGCAGGAAATGTAACACACGTTAAGATCCCAGGGTGCCGTCGGCGCCACAAAGGGAGGCTGGATGTGCAGAACCCCTTTCAAAAAAGTCTGAACCTCAGGGAGGGTAGCCAATTGTTTCTGGAAGAATATGGGTAAAGCCGAAATCTGGACCTTTACGGATCCCAAACGCAGGCCCATATCCACACCTGCTTGTAGGAATAATAGAAACCGTCCAAGTTGAAACTCCCCCGTAGAAAACTTCTTGGATTCACACCAAGACACATATTTTTTCCAAATGCGATGATAATGTTTAGACGTTACACCTTTCCTGGCCTGTATCAGGATAGGAATAACCTTGCTCGAAATACCCTTTTGGGCTAAGATCTGGTGTTCAACCTCCATGCCCTCAAACGTAGCCACGGAAAGTCTTGATAAGTGAACGGCCCCTGTTGCAGAAGATCCTCGCACAGAGGAAGATGCCTCGGATCTTCCAGCAGTAAGTCCAGAAGATCCACATACCAAGCTCTCCTTGGCCAGTCCGGAGCAATAAAAATTGCCTGAACCCTTGTTCTCTTTATGAGTTTTAGAATTCTTGGAACGAGAGGATGTGGAGGGAACACATACACTGACTTGAACACCCATGGTGTTTACCAAGGCATCCACCGCCACTGCTTGTGGGTCTCTTAACCTGGAACAGTACCTCCGAAGTTTCTTGTTGTGATGTGAGGCCATCATGTCTGAGGCACGCCCCAAAGACTAGTCACCTCTGTGAACACCTCCGGATGGAGGCCCACTCTCCTGGATGGAAGATGGCTGACAGCGCCACTGCATGCTTTTCTGCCCAGAGGAGGATTCTTGTTACCTCTGACATTGCTGCTCTGCTCTTCGTTCCTCCCTGTCGGTTTATGTAGGCCACCGTCGTCAAATTGTCCGACTGTACTTGAATGGCCTGATTTTGCAGAAGATGTGCTGCTTGGAGAAGACCGTTGTATACGGTTCTCAGTCCCAGAATGTTTATTGGGAGAATGGATTCCAGACTTGACCACCTTCCTTGGAAGGTTTCCCCTTGAGTGACAACCCCTGAGACTTGCATTCATGGTTAGAAGGATCCAGTTCTGAACCCCGAACCTGTGGCCCTCCAGAAGGTTAGGCATTTGCAGCCACCAGAGGAGTGAAATCCTTACTTTCGGCGACAAATGTATCCTATGGTGCATGTGTAGGTGAGATCCCGACCACTTGTCTAGGAGATCCAGTTGGAAGGGCTGAGCATGAAATCTTCCGTACTGTAGAGCCTCATAGGAGGCAACCATCTTCCCCAGAAGGCGAATGCACTGATGAACCGATACCCTGGTAGGCTTCAAGACATCCCGGACCATTGATTGTATCACCAACGCTTTCTCCACCGGTAGAAACACCCTCTGCACTTCTGTGTCGAGGATCATCCCCAGGAAAGACAATCTCTTTGTCGGCTCCAAATATGACTTTGGAAGGTTCAGGATCCAACTATGTTTCCTGAGCAGATGAGCTGCGAGAGCAATGTACTGCAACAACTTCTCCCTGGATGATGCCTTTATCAGCAGATCGTCCAGATATGGAATTATGTTCACTCCCTGTCTGCGGAGGAGAACCATCATCAACAGTGCAAATCTGAGATAAGCCTGATGCGGCAGCCAAATTGGGATGTGGAGGTACGCATCCTTATATCTAGGGATACCAGAAACTCTCCCTCCTCCAGACCTGAGATCACCGCTCTCAGAGACTCCATTTTGAATTTGAACTCCCTCAGATAAGGGTCTAACGATTTCAAGTTCAAAATCGGTCTGACCAAACCATCCGGTTTCGGTACCACGAAAAGGTTGGAATAGTAACCCATGTGTTGCATATGAGGTGGAAATGGAACAATGACCTCTGACTTTTCCAATTTTTGGATTGCTTCCTGTAGGATAGCCCTTACTGTCAGTAAAGCTGGCAAGCCTGATTTGAAGAATCGGTGAGGCGGGAGTTCTTGAAATTCCAGTCTGTACCCCTGGGACACAATATCCTGTATCCAGGGATCCAGGCCGGACGACACCCAGACATGGCTGAAACGTCTGAGTCTTGCACCCACCAGCTCGTTCTCCATGCTGTGCTGTCCACCGTCATACTGGGGATTTTGAGGAACCAGAAGCAGGCTTCTGGTCCTGGGAACCTGCAGGTGCAGGCTTTTTGGATTTTGCCCGACCACCTCTAAAGAAGGTGGTAGGAGCTTGGACATTTTTGTCTTTGTGGTCCGAAAGTACTGCGATGTTGATGAAGAAAAGGGTTACTTCATAGAAGGAGCAGCTGAGGGAAGAAAGGTCAACTTACCCGCGGTTGCCGTGGAAATCCAAGCATCCAACACTTCCCCAAATAGAGCCTGACCTGTGAAGGGTAGGTTCTCCACTTCTCCTGGACTCCACATCTGCAGACCATTGGCGCAGCCAGAGTCTCCTGCGTGCTGAGACAGCCATGAAAGATATCCTTGCATTCAGAGTACCCAGGTCCTTCATGGACTCCACCATGAAACCCGCAGAATCCTGTATGTTACGTAAAAACAGTTCAATGTCACTTCTATCCATCGTATCTAAGTCCTCTAGTAATGTGCCTGACCACTTTACTATGGCTTTAGAAATCCATGCACAGGTAATAGTAGGCCTTAACACCACTCCTGAAGCAGTGTATATGGATTTGAGCGTAGTGTCAATCTTACGATCAGCAGGTTCTTTTAATGCGGTAGATCCAGGGACAGGTAAAACCACCTTTTTAGACAGTCTGGAGACAGATGCGTCAACTATGGGTGGGCTTTCCCATTTTTTCCTATCCTCCTCAGGGAAGGGAAAAGCAACCAGAACCCTTTTTGGGATCTGGAATTTTTTCTCCGGGGTTTCCCAGGACTATTCAAATAATGTGTTTAATTCTTTAGACACGGGAAAGGTTAGCGAGGCTTTCTTATTGTCTGTGAAGTAATCCTCCTCAACCTGCTCAGGTGTGGTGTCATTAATGTTTAACACATCTCTAATGGCCCCAATCATGAGCTGCACCCCCATTGCAAGGGATGCCACCCCCCTCAGCATATCCCCATCACCGTCTGCCATGTCAGAGTCAGTATCCGTGTAGGCCTGCATAATCTGGGCAAGTGCACGTTTCTTTGGGTATATGCTAGGGGATTTAGAAGCAATGGGAACAGAGCCCGACCAAACTTCCATAGACTTCCTTTTTAAAACCTGAGTTTCAGTCTCAGAATGGGCAACCCTAGTAGAGATCTGAGATAACATTCCCTTAATGGAAGCCAGCCATTGTGGCTCAGATTCAGAAGTCTGAGACATGATATTACATTCCTGGGTACATGGAATGAATTACTAGGGACAAGAAACTTCCTCTGCAGCATAAGACACAGAGGGGGTCATTCCGAGTTGATCGCTCGCTAGCAGTGTTTAGTCACCGCCCACGGGGGAGTGTATTTTCCTTGTGCAGCAGAGCGCCTGTAAACACATTATGCGCAGAACAAGACCAGCCCTGAGGTTACTTATCCTGTGCGATGATTGCTGCGACGAGTGACACGGTAATGACATCAGACACCCGCCCAGCAAACGCCCGGCCACGCCTGCGTTTTTCCAAACACTCCCAGAAAACGGTCAGTTGCCACCCAGAAACTCCCACTTCCTGTCAATCTCCTTGCGTTCGCCAGTGTGACTGAAAGCGTAGCTAGAACCTGTCCAAAACCACGATGCTCTTTGTACCCGTACGACGCGCGTGCGCATAGCGGTGCATACGCATGTGCAGATTAGCCATTTTTTTCACTGATCTCTACGCAACGAACAATGGCAGCTAGCGATCAACTCGGAATGAGCCCCAGAGTCCCTGGACATGGTTATGTGAGATTTACATGCATTGCATACACACACACACACACACACACACACACACACACACACACACACACACACACGAAAATGTCAGACACAGTTTCCCCCCAAGTACCTTCAGAGAGAGACAGAGTTTGGAGCCAGCACACACAGCGCCCCAGAGACAGTTATATAAGAACTGCCTGGCGCTGACTGTGTACCCGAAATAGACTACACAGCAAAATGACAGCTCCCCCCCTTCTACAACCCCCTGGTACCGCACAGGATAGCTGGAGTCGTGTGGAGGGCAGCGCTCCCTGTCAGCGTCTCTGGAAGTGGATCTGCAGGGAGAAAATGGCACTGGTGAGCTGCTGGGTCCGCTCTGAGGAGAAGCTCCGCCCCCAAATATGGCGCGTCGTCCCGCACTATTTGAAATTTATACTGGCCTGAGGTATGGCTGGCAGCGTTTACCGGAGTCCCTGATAGCCTGAGTGACCAGAGTAAGGGTATTTGCGCTGGCTCAGGGCGCCCCTCATAGCGCCACACCTGCTGTACCGCTGAGCCTTCCGGAGCGCAGTATCAGTACTCCGCTCCCACCCTGTTGCTGCCATTCACACGGCTCCCCGCCTGTCGGGTAGCCGGTGACACTCTCACCACCGGAATCTTCTGGCTCTGTTAGGGGGTGGCGGCATGCTGCGGGAGTGAGCGGTCGCCTCGGGGTCTAACGATCATCACCCTCAGGAGCTTAATGTCCTGTCAGTGGAGATAGTGGCCATTAACCTCTCAGGGATGGACACTACTCCCCCCCAAGTCCCACGAAGCAGGGAGGCTGTTGCCAGCAGCCTGCCTGTGCCTAAATTACTCTTAGAAAAAAAAATAAAACTAAAGAAGCTGTAGGAGCTCCCCTAGCTGTGACCGGCTCCACCGGGCACATTTTCTAAACTGAGTCTGGTAGGAGGGGCATAGTGGGAGGAGCCAGACCACACTATTAAACTCTTAAAGTGTCACTAGTGGATCCGTCTATACCCCCTGGTACTAATGTGGACCCAGCATCCCCTAGGACGTAACAGAAATAAATGATACAAGGAATGTTTGTGGGTGTTGTGTATATACATAAAGTATACAGTATAACAGAGGCGTCACGCTATACCTCCATACAGTATGTTGCTGATATGAGTAACGTTCTGTACAGGGCGTGATAAGTGTTATGGAGGAGATATGATGGTGGGGGTGACACATGATGGCGGCGATGAGGGTGAAAGTGATGACACTGTAGAAATGATGATGGAGAAGTCACGGAGGAGAGATTACAGTGGCAATGAAGATGATGGAGGTGACAGATGATAGGGATGATGAAGATGACAGATTATAGAGATGATGAAGGTGACTGATAGGGATGATGAAGGTGACTGATGATAGGGATGATGAAGGTGACAGATGATAGGGATGATGAAGGTAACAGATTATAGGGATGATGAAGGTAACAGACTATAGAGATGATGAAGGTGACAGATGATAGGGATGATGAAGGTGACAGATGATAGAGATGAAGGTGACTGATGATAGAGATGATGAAGGTGCCTGATGATAGGGATGATGAAGGTAACAGATTAAAGGGATGATGAAGGTGACAGATAATAGAGATGATGAAGGTGACTGATGATAGGGATGATGAAGGTGACAGATGATAGGGATGATGAAGGTGACAGATGACAGGGATGATGAAGGTAACAGATTAAAGGGATGATGGTGACAGATAATAGAGATGATGAAGGTGACTGATGATAGGGATGATGAAGGTGACAGATGATAGGGATGATGAAGGTGACAGATGACAGGGATGATGAAGGTGACAGATGACAGGGATGATGAAGGTGACAGATTATAGAGATGATGGTGACTGATGATAGAGACGATGAAGGTGACAGATGATAGGGATGATGAAGGTAACAGATTAAAGGGATGATGAAGGTGACAGATGATAGGGATGATGAAGGTGAGAGATAATAGAGATGATGAAGGTGACAGATGATCGGGATGATGAAGGTAACAGATTACAGGGATGATGAAGGTGACAGATGATAGGGATGATGAAGGTAACAGATTAAAGGGATGATGAAGGTGACAGATGATAGGGATGATGAAGGTGACAGATAATAGAGATGATGAAGGTGACAGATGATAGGGATGATGAAGGTAACAGATTACAGGGATAATGAAGGTGACAGGTGATAGGGATGATTAAGGTAACAGATTACAGGGATGATGAAGGTGACAGATGATAGGGATAATGAAGATGACATATTATAGAGATGATGAAGGTGACAGATGATAGAGATGATGAAGGTGACAGATGATCGGGATGATGAAGGTGACAGATTATAGAGATGATGAAGGTGACTGATGATAGGGATAATGAAGATGACAGATGATGAAGGTGACAGATGATAGAGATGATGAAGGTGACAGATGATAGGGATGATGAAGGTGACAGATTATAGAGATGATGAAGGTGACTGATGATAGGGATGATGAAGGTGACTGATGATAGGGATGATGAAGGTGACTGATGATAGGGATGATGAAGGTGACAGATGATACGGATGATGAAGGTAACAGATGATAAGGATGATGAAGGTGACAGATGATACGGATGATGAAGGTGACAGATGATACGGATGATGAAGGTAACAGATGATAGGGATGATGAAGGTAACAGATTATAGGGATGATGAAGGTGACAGATGATAGAGACGATGAAGGTGACAGATGATAGGGATGATGAAGGTGACAGATGATAGAGACGATGAAGGTGACAGATGATAGGGATGATGAATGTGACAGATGATAGAGACGATGAAGGTGACTGATGATAGGGATGATGAAGGTGACAGATGATAGGGATGATGAATGTGACAGATTATATAGATGATGGTGACTGATGATAGGGATGATGAAGGTGACTGATGATAGGGATGATGAAGGTGACAGATTATATAGATGATGAAGGTGACTGATGATAGGGATGATGAAGGTGACAGATGATAGAGACGATGAAGGTGACAGATGATAGGGATGATGAAGGTGACAGATGATAGGGATGATGAAGGTGACAGATGATAGGGATGATGAAGGTGACAGATTATATAGATGGTGGTGACTGATGATAGGGATGATGAAGGTGACAGATGATAGGGATGATGAAGGTGACAGATGATAGGGATGAAGGTAACAGATTATAGGGATGATGAAGGTGACAGATGATACGGATGATGAAGGTAACAGATGATAGGGATGATGAAGGTGACAGATGATAGGGATGATGGTGACTGATGATAGGGATGATGAAGGTGACAGATGATAGAGACGATGAAGGTGACAGATTATAGGGATGATGAAGGTAACAGATTACAGGGATGATGAAGGTAACAGATTACAGGGATGATGAAGGTGACAGATGATAGGGATGATGAAGGTAACAGATTAAAGGGATGATGAAGGTGACAGATGATAGGGATGATGAAGGTGACAGATGATAGAGATGATGAAGGTGACGGATGATAGAGATGATGAAGGTGACAGATGATAGGGATGATGAAGGTGACAGATTATAGAGATGATGAAGGTGACTGATGATAGAGATGATGAAGGTGACAGATGATAGGGATGATGAAGGTGACAGATTATAGAGATGATGAAGGTGACTGATGATAGGGATGATGAAGGTGACTGATGATAGGGATGATGAAGGTGACAGATGATAGGGATGATGAAGGTGACAGATGATACGGATGATGAAGGTAACAGATGATAGGGATGATGAAGGTGACAGATGATACGGATGATGAAGGTGACAGATGATACGGATGATGAAGGTAACAGATGATAGGGATGATGAAGGTAACAGATTATAGGGATGATGAAGGTGACAGATGATAGAGACGATGAAGGTGACAGATGATAGGGATGATGAAGGTGACAGATGATAGAGACGATGAAGGTGACAGATGATAGGGATGATGAATGTGACAGATGATAGAGACGATGAAGGTGACTGATGATAGGGATGATGAAGGTGACAGATGATAGGGATGATGAATGTGACAGATGATAGAGACGATGAAGGTGACTGATGATAGGGATGATGAAGGTGACAGATGATAGGGATGATGAAGGTGACAGATTATATAGATAATGGTGACTGATGATAGGGATGATGAAGGTGACTGATGATAGGGATGATGAAGGTGACTGATGATAGGGATGATGAAGGTGACTGATGATAGGGATGATGAAGGTGACAGATGATAGAGACGATGAAGGTGACAGATGATAGAGATGATGAAGGTGACAGATTATAGAGATGATGAAGGTGACAGATTATAGAGATGATGAAGGTGACAGATGATAGGGATGATGAGGTGACAGATGATAGGGATGATGAAGGTGACATGATAGGGATGATGTAGGAGACAGATGATAGGGATGATGAAGGTGACAGATAATAGAGATGATGAAGGTGACAGATGATAGGGATGATGAAGGTGACAGATAATAGAGATGATGAAGGTGACAGATGATAGGGATGATGAAGGTGACAGATTATAGAGATGATGAAGGTGACAGATGATAGGGATGATGAGGTGACAGATGATAGGGATGATGAAGGTGACATGATAGGGATGATGAAGGAGACAGATGATAGGGATGATGAAGGTGACAGATGATAGAGATGATGAAGGTGACAGATTATAGGGATGATGAAGGTGACAGATGATAGGGATGATGAAGGTGACATGATAGGGATGATGAAGGTGACAGATGATAGGGATGATGAAGGTGACAGATGATAGGGATGATGAAGGTAACAGATTATAGAGATGATGAAGGTGACAGATGATAGGGATGATGAAGGTGACAGATGATAGGTATGATGAAGGTGACATGATAGGGATGATGAAGGAGACAGATGATCGGGATGATGAGGTGACAGATAATAGAGATGATGAAGGTGACAGATGATAGGGATGATGAAGGAAACAGATTATAGGGATGATGAAGGTGACAGATGATAGGGATGATGAAGGTGACAGATGATAGAGACGATGAACGTGACAGATGATAGAGACGATGAAGGTGACAGATGATAGAGACGATGAGTGTGACAGATGATAGGGATGATGAAGGTGACAGATGATAGGGATGATGAAGGTGACAGATGATAGAGACGATGAAGGTGACAGATGATAGGGATGAATGTGACAGATGATAGAGACGATGAAGGTGACTGATGATAGGGATGATGAAGGTGACAGATGATAGGGATGATGAATGTGACAGATGATAGAGACGATGAAGGTGACTGATGATAGGGATGATGAAGGTGACAGATGATAGGGATGATGAAGGTGACAGATTATATAGATAATGGTGACTGATGATAGGGATGATGAAGGTGACTGATGATAGGGATGATGAAGGTGACTGATGATAGGGATGATGAAGGTGACAGATTATAGAGATGAAGGTGACAGATGATCGGGATGATGAAGGTGACAGATGATAGGGATGATGAAGGTGACAGATTACAGGGATGATGAAGGTGACAGATGATAGGGATGATGAAGGTGACAGATGATAGGGATGATGAAGGTGACAGATGATAGGGATGATGAAGATGACAGATGATAGAGACGATGAAGGTGACGGATGATAGGGATCATGAAGGTTGGAGAGATGACTGACAGGACATCCTCGGGATTCCTCAGGACGCATGTGATGACGTCTGCACCGATTGCGCCGTGTGTCACATTAGAAGAATTCTGTGCGAACACTCAGATCACATGAGAAGAGAAGGGGAGGGGGTGAATGTGGGGGGCAGATAGAGGGAAGCCAAGCAATAGATTGCAGGAGGGCAGAGAAAGTCCATGAAGGGGGAGGGGGACCCCCCTGCTGAGGGGAAAGACGCCTCCTGAATGTTAAATTCCAGCTCTTTTGTATCCGATTCCATCTGTCATCCCTCCACCCCAAATCCATCCACTTATTGTCCTGTGCTGCAAAGTCACATCTGCAGGTGCAGGGAGCGACCAATCACAAGCGTCATACACGTGATCAGTGCGTGTCAGGCACACAGGATCCGTGTGAGAGTGTCATACACACATACATGTCATCAGTGCGTGTCAGGCACACAGGCTCCGTGTGACAGTGTTATACATACATACATGTAATCAGTGCGTGTCAGGCACACAGGCTTTATCTGACCGTGTCATACATACATACATACATACATGTCATCAGTACAAGTCAGGCACACAGGCTTTATCTGACCATGTCATACATACATACATACATGTCACCAGTGCATGTCAGGCACACAGGTTCCATCTGACAGTATCATACATGCATACATGTCATCAGTACGTGTCAGGCACACAGGCTTTATCTGACCATGTCATACATACATACATACATGTCACCAGTGCATGTCAGGCACACAGGTTCCATCTGACAGTATCATACATGCATACATGTCATCAGTACGTGTCAGGCACACAGGCTTTATCTGACCATGTCATACATACATACATACATGTCATCAGTGCGTGTCAGGCACACAGGCTCCATGTGACAGTGTCATACACACATACATGTCATCAGTACGTGTCAGGCATACAGGCTATGTCTGACAGGGTCATACATGTCATCAGTGCGTGTCAGGTACACAGGATCTGTGTAACCGTGTCATACACACATATATGTCATCAGTGCGTGTCAGGAACACAGGATCCGTGTGACAGTGTTATACATACATACATACATACATGTCATCAGTGCGTTTCAGGCACACAGGATCCGTGTGACAGTGTCATACACACATACATGTCATCAGAGTGTATCAGGCACACAGGCTCTGTGTGACAGTGTCATACATGCATACATGTCATCAGTACATGTCAGGCACACAGGCTTTATCTGGCTGTGTCATACATACATACATACATACATGTCATCAGTGCGTGTCAGGCACACAGGCTCCATGTGACAGTGTCATACACACATACATGTCATCAGTACGTGTCAGGCACACAGGCTCCGTCTGACAGTATCATACATGCAAACATGTCATCAGTGCGTGTCAGGCACACAGGCCCCTTGTGACAGTGTCATACACACATACATGTCATCAGTGCGTGTCAGGCACACAGGCTCCGTCTGACAGTATCATACATTCATACATGTCATCAGTGCATGTCAGGCATACAGGCTCTGTCTGACAGTGTCATACATGTCATCAGTGCGTGTCAGGCACACAGGATCCGTGTAACTGTGTCATACCCACATACATGTCATCAGTGCGTGTCAGGAACACAGGATATGTGTGACAGTGTTATACATACATACAAACATGTCATCAGTACGTGTCAGGCATACAGGCTCTGTCTGACAGTGTCATACATGTCATCAGTGTGTGTCAGGCACACAGGATCCGTGTAACTGTGTCATACACACATACATGTCATCAGTGCGTGTCAGGAACACAGGATATGTGTGACAGTGTTATACATACATACATACATACATGTCATCAGTGCGTTTCAGGCACACAGGATCCGTGTGACAGTATCAAACACACATACATACCCTCCAGCTGCACCTTTTTATTATGGTCTGTACTGATTTTTGGCTCTCCAAACGTCCATTGAAAGTATAGGAAAAGGTTTCCCCATGGACACGCCCCCCTTTCCCATGGACACGCCCCCTTTCTGAATTTGTACCATTTTTTTATGTGTAAAATGTGGAGGGTGTGCACATACACGGGTGTAACTAGAACTTTGTGGGCCCCAAAGCAAACATTTTAAAGGGCCCCCTTTCTACAGTGGGGAGGTATGGAATGACACGCACACAGGTAGAGTGGGGGTACAAAGTGTCATTAACACACACAGGGGGTGTACACTGTGACATAAAGGGGGGGGGGGTCCAGCGTGTCATACACAGGGGTAGGGGGTGTACACACCGGAGGGAGGTAGGTGGGTACAGGATGTCATACACAGGGGTAGGGGGTGTACACACCGGAGGGAGGTAGGTGGGTACAGGATGTCATACACAGGGGTAGGGGGTGTACACACCGGAGGGAGGGAGGTGGGTACAGGGTGTCATACACAGGGGTAGGGGGTGTACACACCGGAGGGAGGTAGGTGGGCACAGGGTGTCATACACAGGGGTAGGGGGTGCACACACCGGAGGGAGGTAGGTGGGTACAGGATGTCATACACAGGGGTAGGGGGTGTACACACCGGAGGGAGGGAGGTGGGTACAGGGTGTCATACACAGGGGTAGGGGGTGTACACACCGGAGGGAGGTAGGTGGGTACAGGGTGTCATACACAGGGGTAGGGGGTGCACACACCGGAGGGAGGTAGGTGGGTACAGGATGTCATACACAGGGGTAGGGGGTATAAACACCGGAGGGAGGTAGGTGGGTACAGGGTGTCATACACAGGGGTAGGGGGTGTACACACCGGAGGGAGGTAGATGGGTACAGGGTGTCATACACAGGGGTAGGGGGTGTACACACCGGAGGGAGGTAGGTGGGTACAGGATGTCATACACAGGGGTAGGGGGTGTACACACCGGAGGGAGGTAGGTGGGTACAGGATGTCATACACAGGGGTAGGGGGTGTACACACCGGAGGGAGGTAGGTGGGTACAGGGTGTCATACACAGGGGTAGGGGGTGTACACACCGGAGGGAGGTAGGTGGGTACAGGATGTCATACACAGGGGTAGGGGGTGTACACACCGGAGGGAGGTAGGTGGGTACAGGGTGTCATACACAGGGGTAGGGGGTGTACACACCGGAGGGAGGTAGGTGGGTACAGGGTGTCATACACAGGGGTAGGGGGTGTACACACCGGAGGGAGGTAGGTGGGTACAGGGTGTCATACACAGGGGTAGGGGGTGTACACACCGGAGGGAGGTAGGTGGGTACAGGGTGTCATACACAGGGGTAGGGGGTGTACACCGGAGGGAGGTAGGTGGGTACAGGGTGTCATACACAGGGGTAGGGGGTGTACACACCGGAGGGAGGTAGGTGGGTACAGGGTGTCATACACAGGGGTAGTGAGGTAGGTGGGTACAGGATGTCATTCACAGGGGTAGGGGGTGTACACACCGGAGGGAGGTAGGTGGGTACAGGGTGTCATACACATTGGTAGAGGGTGTACACACCGGAGGGAGGTAGGTGGTTACAGGGTGTCATACACAGGGGTAGGGGGTGCACACACCGGAGGGAGGGAGGTGGGTACAGGGTGTCATACACAGGGGTAGGGGGTGCACACACCGGAGGGAGGTAGGTGGGTACAGGATGTCATACACAGGGGTAGGGGGTGCACACACCGGAGGGAGGGAGGTGGGTACAGGATGTCATACACAGGGGTAGGGGGTGTACACACCGGAGGTAGGTAGGTGGGTACAGGATGTCATACACAGGGGTAGGGGGTGTACACACCGGAGGGAGGTAGGTGGGTACAGGGTGTCATACACAGGGGTAGGGGGTGTACACACCGGAGGGAGGTAGGTGGGTACAGGATGTCATACACAGGGGTAGGGGGTGTACACACCGGAGGGAGGTAGGTGGGTACAGGGTGTCATACACAGGGGTAGGGGGTGTACACACCGGAGGGAGGTAGGTGGGTACAGGGTGTCATACACAGGGGGAGGGGGTGTACACACCGGAGGGAGGTAGGTGGGTACAGGATGTCATACACAGGGGTAGGGGGGTGTACACACCGTAGGGAGGTAGGTGGGTACAGGATGTCATACACAGGGGAAGGGGGTGTACACACTGGAGGGAGGTAGGTGGGTACAGGGTGTCATACACAGGGGTAGGGGGTGTACACACCGGAGGGAGGTAGGTGGGTACAGGGTGTCATACACAGGGGTAGGGGGTGTACACACCGGAGGGAGGTAGGTGGGTACAGGGTGTCATACACAGGGGTAGGGGGTGTACACACCGGAGGGAGGGAGGTGGGTACAGGATGTCATACACAGGGGTAGGGGGTGTACACACCGGAGGGAGGTAGGTGGGTACAGGGTGTCATACACAGGGGTAGGGGGTGTACACACCGGAGGGAGGTTGGTGGGTACAGGGTGTCATACACAGGGGTAGTGAGGTAGGTGGGTACAGAATGTCATACACAGGGGTAGGGGGTGTACACACTGGAGGGAGGGAGGTGGGTACAGGGTGTCATACACAGGGGTAGGGGGTGTACACACCGGAGGGAGGTAGGTGGTTACAGGGTGTCATACACAGGGGTAGGGGGTGCACACACTGGAGGGAGGGAGGTGGGTACAGGGTGTCATACACAGGGGTAGGGGGTGTACACACCGGAGGGAGGTAGGTGGGTACAGGATGTCATACACAGGGGTAGGGGGTGTACACACCGGAGGGAGGTAGGTGGGTACAGGATGTCATACACTGGGGTAGGGGGTGTACACACCGGAGGGAGGTAGGTGGGTACAGGGTGTCATACACAGGGGTACGGGGTATACACACCGGAGGGAGGTAGGTGGGTACAGGGTGTCATACACAGGGGTAGGGGGTGTACACACCGGAGGGAGGTAGGTGGGTACAGGGTGTCATACACAGGGGTAGGGGGTGTACACACCGGAGGGAGGTAGGTGGGTACAGGGTGTCATACACAGGGGTAGGGGGTGTACACACCGGAGGGAGGTAGGTGGGTACAGGATGTCATACACAGGGGTAGGGGGGTATACACACCGGAGGGAGGTAGGTGGGTACAGGGTGTCATACACAGGGGTAGGGGGTGTACACACCGGAGGGAGGTAGGTGGGTACAGGATGTCATACACAGGGGTAGGGGGGTGTACACACCGGAGGGAGGTAGGTGGGTACAGGGTGTCATACACAGGGGTAGGGAGTGTACACACCGGAGGGAGGTAGGTGGGTACAGGGTGTCATACACAGGGGTAGGGGGTGTACACACCGGAGGGAGGTAGGTGGGTACAGGATGTCATACACAGGGGTAGGGGGTGTACACACCGGAGGGAGGTAGGTGGGTACAGGGTGTCATACACAGGGGTAGGGGGTGTACACACCGGAGGGAGGTAGGTGGGTACAGGGTGTCATACACAGGGGTAGGGGGTGTACACACCGGAGGGAGGTAGGTGGGTACAGGGTGTCATACACAGGGGTAGGGGGTGTACACACCGGAGGGAGGTAGGTGGGTACAGGGTGTCATACACAGGGGTAGGGGGTGTACACCGGAGGGAGGTAGGTGGGTACAGGGTGTCATACACAGGGGTAGGGGGTGTACACACCGGAGGGAGGTAGGTGGGTACAGGGTGTCATACACAGGGGTAGTGAGGTAGGTGGGTACAGGATGTCATTCACAGGGGTAGGGGGTGTACACACCGGAGGGAGGTAGGTGGGTACAGGGTGTCATACACATTGGTAGAGGGTGTACACACCGGAGGGAGGTAGGTGGTTACAGGGTGTCATACACAGGGGTAGGGGGTGCACACACCGGAGGGAGGGAGGTGGGTACAGGGTGTCATACACAGGGGTAGGGGGTGCACACACCGGAGGGAGGTAGGTGGGTACAGGATGTCATACACAGGGGTAGGGGGTGCACACACCGGAGGGAGGGAGGTGGGTACAGGATGTCATACACAGGGGTAGGGGGTGTACACACCGGAGGTAGGTAGGTGGGTACAGGATGTCATACACAGGGGTAGGGGGTGTACACACCGGAGGGAGGTAGGTGGGTACAGGGTGTCATACACAGGGGTAGGGGGTGTACACACCGGAGGGAGGTAGGTGGGTACAGGATGTCATACACAGGGGTAGGGGGTGTACACACCGGAGGGAGGTAGGTGGGTACAGGGTGTCATACACAGGGGTAGGGGGTGTACACACCGGAGGGAGGTAGGTGGGTACAGGGTGTCATACACAGGGGGAGGGGGTGTACACACCGGAGGGAGGTAGGTGGGTACAGGATGTCATACACAGGGGTAGGGGGGTGTACACACCGTAGGGAGGTAGGTGGGTACAGGATGTCATACACAGGGAAAGGGGGTGTACACACTGGAGGGAGGTAGGTGGGTACAGGATGTCATACACAGGGGTAGGGGGTGTACACACCGGAGGGAGGTAGGTGGGTACAGGGTGTCATACACAGGGGTAGGGGGTGTACACACCGGAGGGAGGGAGGTGGGTACAGGGTGTCATACACAGGGGTAGGGGGTGTACACACCGGAGGGAGGTAGGTGGGTACAGGGTGTCATAAACAGGGGTAGTGAGGTAGGTGGGTACAGGATGTCATACACAGGGGTAGGGGGTGTACACACCGGAGGGAGGTAGGTGGGTACAGGATGTCATACACAGGGGTAGGGGGTGTACGCACCGGAGGGAGGTAGGTGGGTACAGGGTGTCATACACAGGGGTAGGGGGTGTACACACCGGAGGGAGGTAGGTGGGTACAGGGTGTCATACACAGGGGTAGGGGGTGTACACACCGGAGGGAGGTAGGTGGGTACAGGGTGTCATACACAGGGGTAGGGGGTGTACACACCGGAGAGAGGTAGGTGGGTACAGGGTGTCATACACAGGGGTAGGGGGTGTACACCGGAGGGAGGTAGGTGGGTACAGGGTGTCATACACAGGGGTAGGGGGTGTACACACCGGAGGGAGGTAGGTGGGTACAGGGTGTCATACACAGGGGTAGTGAGGTAGGTGGGTACAGGATGTCATACACAGGGGTAGGGGGTGTACACACCGGAGGGAGGTAGGTGGGTACAGGGTGTCATACACATTGGTAGAGGGTGTACACACCGGAGGGAGGTAGGTGGTTACAGGGTGTCATACACAGGGGTAGGGGGTGCACACACCGGAGGGAGGGAGGTGGGTACAGGGTGTCATACACAGGGGTAGGGGGTGCACACACCGGAGGGAGGTAGGTGGGTACAGGATGTCATACACAGGGGTAGGGGGTGCACACACCGGAGGGAGGTAGGTGGGTACAGGATGTCATACACAGGGGTAGGGGGTGTACACACCGGAGGTAGGTAGGTGGGTACAGGATGTCATACACAGGGGTAGGGGGTGTACACACCGGAGGGAGGTAGGTGGGTACAGGGTGTCATACACAGGGGTAGGGGGTGTACACACCGGAGGGAGGTAGGTGGGTACAGGATGTCATACACAGGGGTAGGGGGTGTACACACCGGAGGGAGGTAGGTGGGTACAGGGTGTCATACACAGGGGTAGGGGGAGTACACACCGGAGGGAGGTAGGTGGGTACAGGGTGTCATACACAGGGGGAGGGGGTGTACACACCGGAGGGAGGTAGGTGGGTACAGGATGTCATACACAGGGGTAGGGGGGTGTACACACCGGAGGGAGGTAGGTGGGTACAGGATGTCATACACAGGGGTAGGGGGTGTACACACCGGAGGGAGGTAGGTGGGTACAGGGTGTCATACACAGGGGTAGGGGGTGTACACACCGGAGGGAGGTAGGTGGGTACAGGGTGTCATACACAGGGGTAGGGGGTGTACACACCGGAGGGAGGGAGGTGGGTACAGGATGTCATACACAGGGGTAGGGGGTGTACACACCGGAGGGAGGTAGGTGGGTACAGGGTGTCATACACAGGGGTAGGGGGTGTACACACCGGAGGGAGGTTGGTGGGTACAGGGTGTCATACACAGGGGTAGTGAGGTAGGTGGGTACAGAATGTCATACACAGGGGTAGGGGGTGTACACACCGGAGGGTGGGAGGTGGGTACAGGGTATCATACACAGGGGTAGGGGGTGTACACACCGGAGGGAGGTAGGTGGTTACAGGGTGTCATACACAGGGGTAGGGGGTGCACACACTGGAGGGAGGGAGGTGGGTACAGGGTGTCATACACAGGGGTAGGGGGTGTACACACCGGAGGGAGGTAGGTGGGTACAGGATGTCATACACAGGGGTAGGGGGTGTACACACCGGAGGGAGGTAGGTGGGTACAGGATGTCATACACTGGGGTAGGGGGTGTACACACCGGAGGGAGGTGGGTACAGGGTGTGATACACAGGGGTAGGGGGTGTACACACCGGAGGGAGGGAGGTGGGTACAGGATGTCATACACAGGGGTACGGGGTATACACACCGGAGGGAGGTAGGTGGGTACAGGGTGTCATACACAGGGGTAGGGGCTGTACACACCGGATGGAGGTAGGTGGGTACAGGGTGTCATACACAGGGGTAGGGGGTGTACACACCGGAGGGAGGTAGGTGGGTACAGGATGTCATACACAGGGGTAGGGGGGTGTACACACCGGAGGGAGGTAGGTGGGTACAGGGTGTCATACACAGGGGTAGGGAGTGTACACACCGGAGGGAGGTAGGTGGGTACAGGATGTCATACACAGGGGTAGGGGGTGTACACACCGGAGGGAGGTAGGTGGGTACAGGGTGTCATACACAGGGGTAGGGGGTGTACACACCGGAGGGAGGTAGCTGGGTACAGGGTGTCATACACAGGGGTAGGGGGTGTGCACACCGGAGGGAGGGAGGTGGGTACAGGATGTCATACACAGGGATAGGGGGTGTACACACCGGAGGGAGGTAGGTGGGTACAGGGTGTCATACACAGGGGTAGGGGGTGTACACACCGGAGGGAGGTAGGTGGGTACAGGATGTCATACACAGGGGTAGGGGGTGTACACACCGGAGGGAGGTAGGTGGGTACAGGGTGTCATACACAGGGGTAGGGGGTGTACACACCGGAGGGAGGTAGGTGGGTACAGGGTGTCATACACAGGGGTAGGGGGTGTACACACCGGAGGGAGGTAGGTGGGTACAGGGTGTCATACACAGGGGTAGGGGGTGTTCACACCGGAGGGAGGTAGGTGGGTACAGGATGTCATACACAGGGGTAGGGGGTGTACACACCGGAGGTAGGTAGGTGGGTACAGGGTGTCATACACAGGGGTAGGGGGTGTACACACCGGAGGGAGGTGGGTACAGGGTGTCATACACAGGGGTAGGGGGTGTACACACCGGAGGGAGGTAGGTGGGTACAGGGTGTCATACACAGGGGTAGGGGGTGTACACACCGGAGGGAGGTAGGTGGGTACAGGATGTCATACACAGGGGTAGGGGGTGTACACACCGGAGGGAGGTAGGTGGGTACAGGATGTCATACACAGGGGTAGGGGGTGTTCACACCGGAGGGAGGTAGGTGGGTACAGGGTGTCATACACAGGGGTAGGGGGTGTACACACCGGAGGGAGGTAGGTGGGTACAGGGTGTCATACACAGGGGTAGGGGGTGTACACACCGGAGGGAGGTAGGTGGGTACAGGGTGTCATACACAGGGGTAGGGGGTGTACACACCGGAGGGAGGGAGGTGGGTACAGGATGTCATACACAGGGGTAGGGGGTGTACACACCGGAGGGAGGTAGGTGGGTACAGGGTGTCATACACAGGGGTAGGGGGTGTACACACCGGAGGGAGGTAGGTGGGTACAGGGTGTCATACACAGGGGTAGGGGGTGTACACACCGGAGGGAGGTAGGTGGGTACAGGATGTCATACACTGGGGTAGGGGGTGTACACACCGGAGGGAGGGAGGTGGGTACAGGGTGTGATACACAGGGGTAGGGGGTGTACACACCGGAGGGAGGGAGGTGGGTACAGGATGTCATACACAGGGGTACGGGGTATACACACCGGAGGGAGGTAGGTGGGTACAGGGTGTCATACACAGGGGTAGGGGGTGTACACACCGGAGGGAGGTAGGTGGGTACAGGGTGTCATACACAGGGGTAGGGGGTGTACACACCGGAGGCAGGTAGGTGGGTACAGGGTGTCATACACAGGGATAGGGGGTGTACACACCGGAGGGAGGTAGGTGGGTACAGGGTGTCATACACAGGGGTAGGGGGTGTACACACCGGAGGTAGGTAGGTGGGTACAGGGTGTCATACACAGGGGTAGGGGGTGTACAAACCTGAGGGAGGTAGGTGGGTACAGGGTATCATACACAGGTATAGGGGGTGTACACACCGGAGGTAGGTAGGTGGGTACAGGGTGTCATACACAGGGGTAGGGGGTGTACACACCGGAGGGAGGGAGGTGGGTACAGGATGTCATACACAGGGGTAGGGAGGTAGGTGGGTACAGGATGTCATACACAGGGGTAGGGGGTGTACACACCGGAGGGAGGTAGGTGGGTATAGGGTGTCATACACAGGGGTAGGGGGTGTACACACCGGAGGGATGTAGGTGGGTACAGGGTGTCATACACAGGGGTAGGGGGTGTACACACCGGAGGGAGATAGGTGGGTACAGGGTGTCATACACAGGGGTAGGGGGTGTACACACCGGAGGGAGGTAGGTGGATACAGGATGTCATACACAGGGGTACGTTGTATACACACCGGAGGTAGGTAGGTGGGTACAGGGTGTCATACACAGGGGTAGGGTGTGTACACACCGGAGGGAGGTAGGTGGGTACAGGATGTCATACACAGGGGTAGGGGGTGTACACACCGGAGGGAGGTAGGTGGGTACAGGATGTCATACACAGGGGTAGGGGGTGTACACACCGGAGGGAGGGAGGTGGGTGCAGGATGTCATACACAGGGTTAGGGGGTGTACACACCGGAGGGAGGGAGGTGGGTAAAGGATGTCATACACAGGGGTAGGGGGTATACACACCAGAGGGAGGTAGGTGGGTACAGGGTGTCATACACAGGGGTAGGGGGTGTACACACCGGAGGGAGGTAGGTGGGTACAGGATGTCATACACAGGGGTAGGGGGTGTACACACCGGAGGGAGGTAGGTGGGTACAGGATGTCATACACAGGGGTAGGGGGTGTACACACCGGAGGGAGGGAGGTGGGTGCAGGATGTCATACACAGGGTTAGGGGGTGTACACACCGGAGGGAGGGAGGTGGGTAAAGGATGTCATACACAGGGGTAGGGGGTATACACACCAGAGGGAGGTAGGTGGGTACAGGGTGTCATACACAGGGGTAGGGGGTGTACACACCGGAGGGAGGTAGGTGGGTACAGGATGTCATACACAGGGGTAGGGGGTGTACACACCGGAGGGAGGTAGGTGGGTACAGGATGTCATACACAGGGGTAGGGGGTGTACACACCGGAGGGAGGTAAGTGGGTACAGGATGTCATACACAGGGGTAGAGGGTGTACACACCGGAGGGAGGTAGGTGGGTACAGGGTGTCATACACAGGGGTAGGGGGTGTACACACCGGAGGGAGGTAGGTGGGTACAGGGTGTCATACACAGGGGTATGGGGTGTACACACCGGAGGGAGGGAGGTGGGTACAGGATGTCATACACAGGGGTAGGGGGTGTACACACCGGAGGGAGGTAGGTGGGTACAGGGTGTCATACACAGGGGTAGGGGGTGTACACACCGGAGGGAGGTTGGTGGGTACAGGGTGTCATACACAGGGGTAGTGAGGTAGGTGGGTACAGAATGTCATACACAGGGGTAGGGGGTGTACACACCGGAGGGAGGTAGGTGGGTACAGGGTGTCATACACAGGGGTAGGGGGTGTACACACCGGAGGGAGGTAGGTGGTTACAGGGTGTCATACACAGGGGTAGGGGGTGCACACACTGGAGGGAGGGAGGTGGGTACAGGGTGTCATACACAGGGGTTGGGTGTGTACACACCGGTGGGAGGTAGGTGGGTACAGGATGTCATACACAGGGGTAGGGGGTGTACACACCGGAGGGAGGTAGGTGGGTACAGGATGTCATACACTGGGGTAGGGGGTGTACACACCGGAGGGACGGAGGTGGGTACAGGGTGTGATACACAGGGGTAGGTGGTGTACACACCGGAGGGAGGGAGGTGGGTACAGGATGTCATACACAGGGGTACGGGGTATACACACCGGAGGGAGGTAGGTGGGTACAGGGTGTCATACACAGGGGTAGGGGGTGTACACACCGGAGGGAGGTAGGTGGGTACAGGGTGTCATACACAGGGGTAGGGGGTGTACACACCGGAGGGAGGTAAGTGGGTACAGGATGTCATACACAGGGGTAGGGGGGTGTACACACCGGAGGGAGGTAGGTGGGTACAGGGTGTCATACACAGGGGTAGGGAGTGTACACCGGAGGGAGGTAGGTGGGTACAGGATGTCATACACTGGGGTAGGGGGTGTACACACCGGAGGGACGGAGGTGGGTACAGGGTGTGATACACAGGGGTAGGTGGTGTACACACCGGAGGGAGGGAGGTGGGTACAGGATGTCATACACAGGGGTACGGGGTATACACACCGGAGGGAGGTAGGTGGGTACAGGGTGTCATACACAGGGGTAGGGGGTGTACACACCGGAGGGAGGTAGGTGGGTACAGGGTGTCATACACAGGGGTAGGGGGTGTACACACCGGAGGGAGGTAAGTGGGTACAGGATGTCATACACAGGGGTAGGGGGGTGTACACACCGGAGGGAGGTAGGTGGGTACAGGGTGTCATACACAGGGGTAGGGGGTGTACACACCGGAGGGAGGGAGGTGGGTACAGGGTGTCATACACAGGGGTAGGGGGTGTACACACCGGAGGGAGGTAGGTGGGTACAGGGTGTCATACACAGGGGTAGGGGGTGTACACACCGGAGGGAGGTAGGTGGGTACAGGATGTCATACACAGGGGTAGGGGGTGTACACACCGGAGGGAGGTAGGTGGGTACAGGATGTCATACACAGGGGTAGGGGGTGTTCACACCGGAGGGAGGTAGGTGGGTACAGGGTGTCATACACAGGGGTAGGGGGTGTACACACCGGAGGGAGGTAGGTGGGTACAGGGTGTCATACACAGGGGTAGGGGGTGTACACACCGGAGGGAGGTAGGTGGGTACAGGGTGTCATACACAGGGGTAGGGGGTGTACACACCGGAGGGAGGGAGGTGGGTACAGGATGTCATACACAGGGGTAGGGGGTGTACACACCGGAGGGAGGTAGGTGGGTACAGGGTGTCATACACAGGGGTAGGGGGTGTACACACCGGAGGGAGGTAGGTGGGTACAGGGTGTCATACACAGGGGTAGGGGGTGTACACACCGGAGGGAGGTAGGTGGGTACAGGATGTCATACACTGGGGTAGGGGGTGTACACACCGGAGGGAGGGAGGTGGGTACAGGGTGTGATACACAGGGGTAGGGGGTGTACACACCGGAGGGAGGGAGGTGGGTACAGGATGTCATACACAGGGGTACGGGGTATACACACCGGAGGGAGGTAGGTGGGTACAGGGTGTCATACACAGGGGTAGGGGGTGTACACACCGGAGGGAGGTAGGTGGGTACAGGGTGTCATACACAGGGGTAGGGGGTGTACACACCGGAGGCAGGTAGGTGGGTACAGGGTGTCATACACAGGGATAGGGGGTGTACACACCGGAGGGAGGTAGGTGGGTACAGGGTGTCATACACAGGGGTAGGGGGTGTACACACCGGAGGTAGGTAGGTGGGTACAGGGTGTCATACACAGGGGTAGGGGGTGTACAAACCTGAGGGAGGTAGGTGGGTACAGGGTATCATACACAGGTATAGGGGGTGTACACACCGGAGGTAGGTAGGTGGGTACAGGGTGTCATACACAGGGGTAGGGGGTGTACACACCGGAGGGAGGGAGGTGGGTACAGGATGTCATACACAGGGGTAGGGAGGTAGGTGGGTACAGGATGTCATACACAGGGGTAGGGGGTGTACACACCGGAGGGAGGTAGGTGGGTATAGGGTGTCATACACAGGGGTAGGGGGTGTACACACCGGAGGGATGTAGGTGGGTACAGGGTGTCATACACAGGGGTAGGGGGTGTACACACCGGAGGGAGATAGGTGGGTACAGGGTGTCATACACAGGGGTAGGGGGTGTACACACCGGAGGGAGGTAGGTGGATACAGGATGTCATACACAGGGGTACGTTGTATACACACCGGAGGTAGGTAGGTGGGTACAGGGTGTCATACACAGGGGTAGGGTGTGTACACACCGGAGGGAGGTAGGTGGGTACAGGATGTCATACACAGGGGTAGGGGGTGTACACACCGGAGGGAGGTAGGTGGGTACAGGATGTCATACACAGGGGTAGGGGGTGTACACACCGGAGGGAGGGAGGTGGGTGCAGGATGTCATACACAGGGTTAGGGGGTGTACACACCGGAGGGAGGGAGGTGGGTAAAGGATGTCATACACAGGGGTAGGGGGTATACACACCAGAGGGAGGTAGGTGGGTACAGGGTGTCATACACAGGGGTAGGGGGTGTACACACCGGAGGGAGGTAGGTGGGTACAGGATGTCATACACAGGGGTAGGGGGTGTACACACCGGAGGGAGGTAGGTGGGTACAGGATGTCATACACAGGGGTAGGGGGTGTACACACCGGAGGGAGGTAAGTGGGTACAGGATGTCATACACAGGGGTAGAGGGTGTACACACCGGAGGGAGGTAGGTGGGTACAGGGTGTCATACACAGGGGTAGGGGGTGTACACACCGGAGGGAGGTAGGTGGGTACAGGGTGTCATACACAGGGGTATGGGGTGTACACACCGGAGGGAGGGAGGTGGGTACAGGATGTCATACACAGGGGTAGGGGGTGTACACACCGGAGGGAGGTAGGTGGGTACAGGGTGTCATACACAGGGGTAGGGGGTGTACACACCGGAGGGAGGTTGGTGGGTACAGGGTGTCATACACAGGGGTAGTGAGGTAGGTGGGTACAGAATGTCATACACAGGGGTAGGGGGTGTACACACCGGAGGGAGGTAGGTGGGTACAGGGTGTCATACACAGGGGTAGGGGGTGTACACACCGGAGGGAGGTAGGTGGTTACAGGGTGTCATACACAGGGGTAGGGGGTGCACACACTGGAGGGAGGGAGGTGGGTACAGGGTGTCATACACAGGGGTTGGGTGTGTACACACCGGTGGGAGGTAGGTGGGTACAGGATGTCATACACAGGGGTAGGGGGTGTACACACCGGAGGGAGGTAGGTGGGTACAGGATGTCATACACTGGGGTAGGGGGTGTACACACCGGAGGGACGGAGGTGGGTACAGGGTGTGATACACAGGGGTAGGTGGTGTACACACCGGAGGGAGGGAGGTGGGTACAGGATGTCATACACAGGGGTACGGGGTATACACACCGGAGGGAGGTAGGTGGGTACAGGGTGTCATACACAGGGGTAGGGGGTGTACACACCGGAGGGAGGTAGGTGGGTACAGGGTGTCATACACAGGGGTAGGGGGTGTACACACCGGAGGGAGGTAAGTGGGTACAGGATGTCATACACAGGGGTAGGGGGGTGTACACACCGGAGGGAGGTAGGTGGGTACAGGGTGTCATACACAGGGGTAGGGAGTGTACACACCGGAGGGAGGTAGGTGGGTACAGGATGTCATACACAGGGGTAGGGGGTGTACACACCGGAGGGAGGTAGGTGGGTACAGGGTGTCATACACAGGGGTAGGGGGTGTACACACCGGAGGGAGGTAGCTGGGTACAGGGTGTCATACACAGGGGTAGGGGGTGTACACACCGGAGGGAGGGAGGTGGGTACAGGATGTCATACACAGGGATAGGGGGTGTACACACCGGAGGGAGGTAGGTGGGTACAGGGTGTCATACACAGGGGTAGGGGGTGTACACACCGGAGGGAGGTAGGTGGGTACAGGATGTCATACACAGGGGTAGGGGGTGTACACACCGGAGGGAGGTAGGTGGGTACAGGGTGTCATACACAGGGGTAGGGGGTGTACACACCGGAGGGAGGTAGGTGGGTACAGGGTGTCATACACAGGGGTAGGGGGTGTACACACCGGAGGGAGGTAGGTGGGTACAGGGTGTCATACACAGGGGTAGTGAGGTAGGTGGGTACAGGATGTCATACACAGGGGTTGGGGGTGTACACACCGGAGGGAGGTAGGTGGGTACAGGGTGTCATACACAGGGGTAGGGGGTGTACACACCGGAGGGAGGTAGGTGGTTACAGGGTGTCATACACAGGGGTAGGGGGTGCACACACCGGAGGGAGGGAGGTAGGTACAGGGTGTCATACACAGGGGTAGGGGGTGTACTCACCGGAGGGAGGGAGGTGGGTACAGGATGTCATACACAGGGGTACGGGGTATACACACCGGAGGGAGGTAGTTGGGTACAGGGTGTCATACACAGGGGTAGGGGGTGTACACACCAGAGGGAGGTAGGTGGGTACAGGGTGTCATACACAGGGGTAGGGGGTGTACACACCGGAGGGAGGTAGGTGGGTACAGGATGTCATACACAGGGGTAGGGGGTGTACACACCGGAGGGAGGGAGGTGGGTACAGGGTGTCATACACAGGGGTAGGGGGTGTACACACCGGAGGGAGGTAGGTGGGTACAGGGTGTCATACACAGGGGTAGGGGGTGTACACACCGGAGGGAGGGAGGTGGGTACAGGATGTCATACACAGGGGTAGGGGGTGAACACAATGGAGGGAGGTAGGTGGGTACAGGGTGTCATACACAGGGGTAGGGGGTGTACACACCGGAGGCAGGTAGGTGGGTACAGGGTGTCATACACAGGGATAGGGGGTGTACACACCGGAGGGAGGTAGGTGGGTACAGGGTGTCATACACAGGGGTAGGGGGTGTACACACCGGAGGGAGGTAGGTGGGTACAGGGTGTCATACACAGGGGTAGGGGGTGTACAAACCTGAGGGAGGTAGGTGGGTACAGGGTGTCATACACAGGTATAGGGGGTGTACACACCGGAGGTAGGTAGGTACAGGGTGTCATACACAGGGGTAGGGGGTGTACACACCGGAGGGAGGTAGGTGGGTACAGGGTGTCATACACAGGGGTAGGGAGGTAGGTGGGTACAGGATGTCATACACAGGGGTAGGGGGTGTACACACCGGAGGGAGGTAGGTGGGTATAGGGTGTCATACACAGGGGTAGGGGGTGTACACACCGGAGGGATGTAGGTGGGTACAGGGTGTCATACACAGGGGTAGGGGGTGTACACACCGGAGGGAGGTAGGTGGGTACAGGGTGTAATACACAGGGGTAGGGGGTGTACACACCGGAGGGAGGTAGGTGGATACAGGATGTCATACACAGGGGTACGTTGTATACACACCGGAGGTAGGTAGGTGGGTACAGGGTGTCATACACAGGGGTAGGGGGTGTACACACCGGAGGGAGGTAGGTGGGTACAGGATGTCATACACAGGGGTAGGGGGTGTACACACCGGAGGGAGGTAGGTGGGTACAGGATGTCATACACAGGGGTAGGGGGTGTACACACCGGAGGGAGGGAGGTGGGTGCAGGATGTCATACACAGGGTTAGGGGGTGTACACACCGGAGGGAGGGAGGTGGGTACAGGATGTCATACACAGGGGTAGGGGGTATACACACCGGAGGTAGGTAGGTGGGTAGAGGGTGTCATACACAGGGGTAGGGGGTGTACACACCGGAGGGAGGTAGGTGGGTACAGGGTGTCATACACAGGGGTAGTGAGGTAGGTGGGTACAGGATGTCATACACAGGGGTAGGGGGTGTACACACCGGAGGGAGGTAGGTGGGTACAGGGTGTCATACACAGGGGTAGGGGTTGTACACACCGGAGGGAGGTAGGTGGGTACAGAGTGTCATACACAGAGGTAGGGGGTGTACACACCGGAGGGAGGTAGGTGGGTACAGGGTGTCAAACACAGGGGTAGGGGGTGTACACACCGGAGGGAGGTAGGTGGGTACAGGGTGTCATACACAGGGGTAGGGGGTGTACACACCGGAGGGAGGTAGGTGGGTACAGGGTGTCATACACAGGGGTAGGGGGTGTACACACCGGAGGGAGGTAGGTGGGTACAGGATGTCATACACAGGGGTAGGGGGTGTACACACCAGAGGGAGGTAGGTGGGTACAGGATGTCATACACAGGGGTAGGGGGTGTACACACCGGAGGGAGGGAGGTGGGTGCAGGATGTCATACACAGGGGTAGGGGGTGTACACACCGGAGGGAGGTAGGTGGGTACAGGGTGTCATACACAGGGGTAGTGAGGTAGGTGGGTACAGGATGTCATACACAGGGGTAGGGGGTGTACACACCGGAGGGAGGTAGGTGGGTACAGGGTGTCATACACAGGGGTAGGGGGTGTACACACCGGAGGGAGGTAGGTGGGTACAGGATGTCATACACAGGGGTAGGGGGTGTACACACCGGAGGGAGGGAGGTGGGTGCAGGATGTCATACACAGGGTTAGGGGGTGTACACACCGGAGGGAGGGAGGTGGGTACAGGATGTCATACACAGGGGTAGGGGGTATACACACCGGAGGTAGGTAGGTGGGTAGAGGGTGTCATACACAGGGGTAGGGGGTGTACACACCGGAGGGAGGTAGGTGGGTACAGGGTGTCATACACAGGGGTAGTGAGGTAGGTGGGTACAGGATGTCATACACAGGGGTAGGGGGTGTACACACCGGAGGGAGGTAGGTGGGTACAGGGTGTCATACACAGGGGTAGGGGTTGTACACACCGGAGGGAGGTAGGTGGGTACAGAGTGTCATACACAGAGGTAGGGGGTGTACACACCGGAGGGAGGTAGGTGGGTACAGGGTGTCAAACACAGGGGTAGGGGGTGTACACACCGGAGGGAGGTAGGTGGGTACAGGGTGTCATACACAGGGGTAGGGGGTGTACACACCGGAGGGAGGTAGGTGGGTACAGGGTGTCATACACAGGGGTAGGGGGTGTACACACCGGAGGGAGGTAGGTGGGTACAGGATGTCATACACAGGGGTAGGGGGTGTACACACCAGAGGGAGGTAGGTGGGTACAGGATGTCATACACAGGGGTAGGGGGTGTACACACCGGAGGGAGGGAGGTGGGTGCAGGATGTCATACACAGGGGTAGGGGGTGTACACACCGGAGGGAGGTAGGTGGGTACAGGGTGTCATACACAGGGGTAGTGAGGTAGGTGGGTACAGGATGTCATACACAGGGGTAGGGGGTGTACACACCGGAGGGAGGTAGGTGGGTACAGGGTGTCATACACAGGGGTAGGGGGTGTACACACCGGAGGGAGGTAGGTGGTTGCAGGGTGTCATACACAGGGGTAGGGGGTGCACACACCGGAGGGAGGGAGGTGGGTACAGGGTGTCATACACAGGGGTAGGGGGTGTACACACCGGAGGGAGGGAGGTGGGTACAGGATGTCATACACAGGGGTAGGGGGTGTACACACCAGAGGGAGGTAGGTGGGTACAGGGTGTCATACACAGGGGTAGGGGGTGTACACACCGGAGGGAGGTAGGTGGGTACAGGATGTCATACACAGGGGTAGGGGGTGTACACACCGGAGGGAGGTAGGTGGGTACAGGGTGTCATACACAGGGGTAGGGGGTGTACACACCGGAGGGAGGTAGGTGGGTACAGGATGTCATACACAGGGGTAGGGGGTGTACACACCGGAGGGAGGTAGGTGGGTACAGGGTGTCATACACAGGGGTAGGGGGTGTACACACCGGAGGGAGGGAGGTGGGTACAGGGTGTCATACACAGGGATAGGGGGTGTACACACCGGAGGGAGGTAGGTGGGTACAGGGTGTCATACACAGGGGTAGGGGGTGTACACACCGGAGGGAGGTAGGTGGGTACAGGGTGTCATACACAGGGGTAGGGGGTGCACAAACCTGAGGGAGGTAGGTGGGTACAGGGTGTCATACACAGGTATAGGGGGTGTACACACCGGAGGTAGGTAGGTGGGTACAGGGTGTCATACACAGGGGTAGGGGGTGTACACACCGGAGGGAGGTAGGTGGGTACAGGGTGTCATACACAGGGGTAGGGAGGTAGGTGGGTACAGGATGTCATACACAGGGGTAGGGGGTGTACACACCGGAGGGAGGTGGGTACAGGGTGTCATACACAGGGGTAGGGGGTGTACACACCGGAGGGAGGTAGGTGGGTACAGGGTGTCATACACAGGGGTAGGGGGTGTACACACCGGAGGGAGGGAGGTGGGTACAGGATGTCATACACAGGGGTAGGGGGTGTACACACCGGAGGGAGGTTGGTGGGTACAGGATGTCATACACAGGGGTACGTTGTATACACACCGGAGGTAGGTAGGTGGGTACAGGGTGTCATACACAGGGGTAGGGGGTGTACACACCGGAGGGAGGGAGGTGGGAGCAGGATGTCATACACAGGGTTAGGGGGTGTACACACCGGAGGGAGGGAGGTGGGTACAGGATGTCATACACAGGGGTAGGGGGTATACACACCGGAGGGAGGTAGGTGGGTACAGGATGTCATACACAGGGGTAGGGGGTGTACACACCGGAGGGAGGGAGGTGGGTACAGGGTGTCATACACAGGGGTAGGGGGTGTACACACCGGAGGGAGGGAGGTGGGTACAGGGTGTCATACACAGGGGTAGGGGGTGTACACACCGGAGGGAGGTAGGTGGGTACAGGGTGTCATACACAGGGGTAGGGGGTGTACACACCGGAGGGAGGTAGGTGGGTACAGGATGTCATACACAGGGGTAGGGGGTGTACACACCGGAGGGAGGTAGGTGGGTACAGGATGTCATACATAGGGGTAGGGGGTGTACACACCGGAGGGAGGTAGGTGGGTACAGGATGTCATACACAGGGGTAGGGGGTGTACACACCGGAGGGAGGTAGGTGGGTACAGGGTGTCATACACAGGTATAGGGGGTGTACACACCGGAGGTAGGTAGGTGGGTACAGGGTGTCATACACAGGGGTAGGGGGTGTACACACCGGAGGGAGGTAGGTGGGTACAGGGTGTCATACACAGGGGTAGGGGGTGTACACACCGGAGGGAGGGAGGTGGGTACAGGGTGTCATACACAGGGGTAGCGGGTGTACACACCGGAGGGAGGTAGGTGGGTACAGGGTGTCATACACAGGGGTAGCGGGTGTACACACCGGAGGGAGGTAGGTGGGTACAGGGTGTCATACACAGGGGTAGGTGGTGTACACACCGGAGGGAGGTAGGTGGGTACAGGATGTCATACACAGGGGCAGGGGGTGTACACACCGAAGGGAGGTAGGTGGGTACAGGATGTCATACACAGGGGTACGTTGTATACACACCGGAGGTAGGTAGGTGGGTACAGGGTGTCATACACAGGGGTAGGGGGTGTACACACCGGAGGGAGGTAGGTGGGTACAGGATGTCATACACAGGGGTAGGGGGTGTACACACCGGAGGGAGGGAGGTGGGTGCAGGATGTCATACACAGGGTTAGGGGGTGTACACACCGGAGGGAGGGAGGTGGGTACAGGATGTCATACACAGGGGTAGGGGGTATACACACCGGAGGGAGGTAGGTGGGTACAGGATGTCATACACAGGGGTAGGGGGTGTACACACCGGAGGGAGGTAGGTGGGTACAGGGTGTCATACACAGGGGTAGGGGGTGTACACACCGGAGGGAGGTAGGTGGGTACAGGGTGTCATACACAGGGGTAGGGGGTGTACACACCGGAGGGAGGTAGGTGGGTACAGGGTGTCATACACAGGGGTAGGGGGTGTACACACCGGAGGGAGGTAGGTGGGTACAGGATGTCATACACAGGGGTAGGGGGTGTACACACCGGAGGGAGGTAGGTGGGTACAGGATGTCATACACAGGGGTAGGGGGTGTACACACCGGAGGGAGGTAGGTGGGTACAGGATGTCATACACAGGGGTAGAGGGTGTACACACCGGAGGGAGGTAGGTGGGTACAGGGTGTCAAACACAGAGGTAGGGGGTGTACACACCGGAGGGAGGTAGGTGGGTACAGGGTGTCATACACAGGGGTAGGGGGTGTACAAACCGGAGGGAGGTAGGTGGGTACAGGGTGTCATACACAGAGGTAGGGGGTGTACACACCGGAGGGAGGTAGGTGGGTACAGGGTGTCAAACACAGAGGTAGGGGGTGTACACACCGGAGGGAAGTAGGTGGGTACAGGGTGTCATACACAGGGGTAGGGGGTGTACACACCGGAGGGAGGTAGGTGGGTACAGGGTGTCATACACAGGGGTAGGGGGTGTACACACCGGAGGGAGGTAGGTGGGTACAGGGTGTCATACACAGGGGTAGGGGGTGTACACACCGGAGGGAGGTAGGTGGGTACAGGATGTCATACACAGGGGTAGGGGGTGTACACACCGGAGGGAGGGAGGTGGGTG
Organism: Pseudophryne corroboree; assembly: GCF_028390025.1. Lineage (NCBI taxonomy): Eukaryota > Metazoa > Chordata > Amphibia > Anura > Myobatrachidae > Pseudophryne > Pseudophryne corroboree. The sequence continues at coordinate 490,918,349 of NC_086451.1, forward strand.
CAGGATGTCATACACAGGGGTAGGGGGTGTACACACCGGAGGGAGGGAGGTGGGTACAGGATGTCATACACAGGGGTAGGGGGTATACACACCGGAGGGAGGTAGGTGGGTACAGGATGTCATACACAGGGATAGGGGGTGTACACACCGGAGGGAGGTAGGTGGGTACAGGATGTCATACACAGGGGTAGGGGGTGTACACACCGGAGGGAGGGAGGTGGGTACAGGATGTCATACACAGGGGTAGGGGCTTTACGGGGGTTCACACACCGGAGGGAGGTAGGTAGGTAGGTGGGTACTGGAAGTTACAAAGGTGAGGATGATAGGGAGGTACTGGGAGTCAAACACCAGGGGTGAGGGAGGTTAGGTGGGTACAGGAGGTAACACACGGTAAGGCGGTAGGGGGTACAGGTGGTCATACACTGGGGTTAGGGGGATACACTGTAATGCTCCTCACAGCATACCACACTGCAGTGCCCACCCATTATACCACACTGTAGTGCCCACCCATTACACCACACTGTAGTGCCCACCCATTACACCACACTGCAGTGCCCACCCATTACACCACACTGCAGTGCCCACCCATTATACCACACTGCAGTACCCACCCATTACACCACACTGCAGTGCCCACCCATTATACCATACTGCAGTGCCCACCCATTATACCACACTGCAGTGCCCACCCATTACACCACACTGCAGTGCTTACCCATTACACCACACTGCAGTGCCCACCCATTACACCACACTGCAGTGCCCACCCATTACACCACACTGCAGTGCCCACCCATTACACCACACTGCAGTCCCCACCCATTACACCACACTGCAGTGCCCACCCATTACACCACACTGCAGTCCCCACCCATTACACCACACTGCAGTGCCCACCCATTACACCACACTGCAGTGCCCACCCATTACACCACACTGCAGCGCCCACCCATTATACCACACTGCAGTGCCCACCCATTACACCACACTGTAGTGCCCACCCATTATACCACACTGCAGCGCCCACCCATTACACCACACTGCAGCACCCACGCATAACACCACACTGCAGCGCCCACCCATTACACCACACTGCAGTGCCCACCCATTACGCCACACTGTAGTGCCCACCCATTACGCCACACTGTAGTGCCCACCCATTACGCCACACTGCAGTACCCACCCATTACACCACACTGTAGTGCCCACACATTACGCCACACAGCAGTGCCCCACACATTATACCACAATGCAGTGCTCCACACAGTATACCACACTGCAGTGCCCACCCATTACACCACACTGCAGTGCCCACCCATTACACCACACTGCAGCGCCCACCCATTACACCACACTGCAGCGCCCACCAATTACACCACACTGCAGCGCCCACCCATTACACCACACTGCAGTGCCCACCCATTACACCACACTGCAGTGCCCACACATTATGCTACACTGCAGTGCCCACCCATTACACCACAATGCAGTGCCCAAATTACGCCACACTGCAGTGCCCACTCATTATACCACACTGCAGTGCCCACCGATTTTACCACACTGTAGTCCCCACCCATTACACCACACTGTAGTGCCCACCCATTACGCCACACTGCAGTGCCCCACACGTTACGCCACACTGCAGTGCCCCACACGTTATGCCACACTGCAGTGCCCACACATTATGCCACACTGCAGTGCCCCACAAATTATACCACAATGCAGTGCCCCACACATTACACCACACTGTAGTGCCCACCCATTACACCACACAGTAGTGCCCACCCATTACACCACACTGTAGTGCCCACATATTATGCCACACTGCCGTGCCCAACAAAATATGCCACACTGCAGTGCCCACACATTATGCCACACTGTAATGCCCACACATTATGCCACACTGCAGTGCCCACCCATTACGCCACACTGTAGTGCCCACACATTATACAACACTGCAGTGTCTCACACATTATACCACACTGTAGTGCTCACCCATTACAATACACTATAGAGCCCACCCATTATGCCACACTACAGTGCCCCACACATGATGTCACACTGCAGTTCCAACAAATTATGCCACACTGGAGTGCCCCACATATTACACCACACTGCAGTGCCCCACACATTATACCACTCTGTAGTGCCCACCCATTACGCCACACTGTAGTGCCCACCCATTACACCACACTGTAGTGCCCACCCATTATGCCACACTGCAGTGCACAACAAAATATGCCACACTGCAGTGTCCAACACATTATGCCACACTGCAGTGCACACACATTATGCCACACTGTAGTGCCAACCCATTACACCACACTGTAGTGCCCACACATTATACCACACTGCAGTGCCCACCCATTACACCACACTGTAGTGCCCACCCATTACACCACACTGTAATGCCCACCCATTATGCCACACTACAGTGCCTCACATATTATGTCATACTGCAGTTCCAACAAATTATACCACACTGCAGTGCCCCACACATTATACCATACTGTAGTGCCCACCCATTAAGCCACACTGCAGTGTCCCATACATTATGCCACATTGCAGTGCTCCACACATTATGCCACACTGCAGTGCCCAACACATTATGCCACACTGCAGTGCCCCACATATTATCACACGCTGCAGTGCTCCACACATTATACCACACTGCAGTGTCCACACAACACATTATGCCACCCTGCACTGCCCCACACATTATGTCACACTGTAATGCCCACTCATTATATCACACTGTAATGCGCACACATTACACGCAGTGCCCCACACATTATGCCACACTGCAGTGCTCCACACATTATACCACACTGCAGGGCCCACACAACACATTATGCCACACTGCACTGCCCAACACATTATGTCACACTGTAATGCCCACTCATTATACCACACTGTAATGCACACACATTACACTGCAGTGCCCCACACATTATGCCACACTGCAGTGCACCACTCATTATACCACACTGTAATGCCCACACATTATGCAACACTGTAATGCCCACTCATTATGCCACACTGCAATGCCCACTCATTATACCACACTGTAATGCCCACTCATTATGCCACACTGTAATGCCCACTCATTATGCCACAAAATGCCCACAAATTATACAACACTGTAATGCCCACACATTATGCCACACTGTAATGCCCACACATACCACATTAATATCCACACATTATACCACACTGTAATGCAAACACATTATGCCACACTGTAATGCCAACACACTATACCACTCTGTAATGCCCACACATTATGCCACACTGCAGTGCTACACACAATATGCCACACTGCAGTGCCCACACATTATGCCACACTGCAGTGCCCCACTCACTATACCACACTGTAATGCCCACTCATTATGCCACACTGTAATGCCCACACATTATGTCACACTGTGATGTCCACACATTATGCCACACTGCGGTACCAACACATTATGCCACAATGTGGTGCCCACAAATTATGCCACACTGCAGTGCCCACACACATTATGCCACACTGTAATGCCCACTCATTATGCCACACTGTAAGGCCCACATATTATGCCACACTGTAATTCCCACACATGCCACACTGTAATGACCACACATTATGCCACACTGCAATGCCCACACATGCCACACTGTAATGCCCACACATGCCACACTGCGGTGCCCACTCATTATGCCACACTGTAATGCCCACACATTATGCCACATTGTAATGACCGCACATTATACCACACTGTAATGCCCACACATTATGCCACACTGCAATGCCCACACATTATGCCACACTGCAGTTTTCACACATTATGCCACACTAATGCCCACACATTATGCCACACTGTAATGCCCACACACTATACCACATTAATACCCACACATTATACCACACTGTAATGCCCACACATTATGCCACACTGTAATGCCCACACATTATACCAGACTGTAATGCCCACACATTATGCCACATTGTAATGCCCACTCATTATGTCACACTGTAATGCCCACCCATTATACCACACTGTAGTGCCCACCCATTATACCACACTGTGGTGCCCACCCATTACACCACACTGCGGTGCCCACCCATTATACCACACTGCAGTGCCCACCAATTATACCACACTGCAGTGCCCACCCATTACACCACACTGCAGTGCCCACCCATTATACCACACTGCAGTGCCCACCCATTACATCACACTGTAGTGCCCACCCATTATACCACACTGTAGTGCCCACCCATTACATCACACTGTAGTGCCCACCCATTATACCACACTGCAGTGCCCAACCATTACACCACACTGTAGTGCCCACCCATTACACCACACTGCAGCGCCCACGCATTACACCACACTGCAGCGCCCACCCATTACGCCACACTGCAGCGCCCACCCATTACGCCACACTGCAGTGCCCACCCATTACGCCACACTGCAGTACCCACCCATTACGCCACACTGTAGTGCCCACACATTACTCCACACAGCAGTGCCCACACATTACTCCACCCAGCAGTGCCCCACATATTATACCACAATGCAGTGCTCCACACAGTATACCACACTGCAGTGCCCACCCATTACACCACACTGCAGTGCCCAACCATTACACCACACTGCAGCGCCCACCCATTACACCACACTGCAGCGCCCACCAATTACACCACACTGCAGCGCCCACCCATTACACCACACTGCAGTGCCCACCCATTACACCACACTGCAGTGCCCAGGCTGCCACCCATTACACCACACTGCAGTGCCCACACATTATGCTACACTGCAGTGCCCACCCATTACACCACAATGCAGTGCCCAAATTACGCCACACTGCAGTGCCCCACTCATTATACCACACTGCAGTGCCCACCGATTTTACCACACTGTAGTCCCCACCCATTACACCACACTGTAGTGCCCACCCATTACACCACACTGCAGTGCCCACCCATTACACCACACTGCAGTGCCCCACACATTATGCCACACTGCAGTGCCCACACATTATGCCACACTGCAGTGCCCCACACATTATACCACAATGCAGTGCCCCACACATTACACCACACTGTAGTGCCCACCCATTACACCACACAGTAGTGCCCACCCATTACACCACACTGTAGTGCCCACACATTATGCCACATTGCCGTGCCCAATATGCCACACTGCAGTGCCCACACATTATGCCACACTGTAGTGCCCACCCATTACGCCACACGGTAGTGCCCACACATTATACAACACTGCAGTGTCTCACACATTATACCACACTGTAGTGCTCACCCATTACAATACACTATAGTGCCCACCCATTATGCCACACTACAGTGCCCCACACATGATGTCACACTGCAGTTCCAACAAATTATGCCACACTGGAGTGCCCCACATATTACACCACACTGCAGTGCCCCACACATTATACCACTCTGTAGTGCCCACCCATTACGCCACACTGCAGTGCCCCACACATTATGCCACACTGCAGTGCACAACAAAATATGCCACACTGCAGTGTCCAACACATTATGCCACACTGCAGTGCACACACATTATGCCACACTGTAGTGCCAACCCATTACACCACACTGTAGTGCCCACACATTATACCACACTGCAGTGCCCACCCATTACACCACACTGTAGTGCCCACCCATTACACCACACTGTAGTGCCCACCCATTATGCCACACTACAGTGCCTCACATATTATGTCATACTGCAGTTCCAACAAATTATACCACACTGCAGTGCCCCACACATTATACCATACTTTAGTGCCCACCCATTACGCCACACTGCAGTGTCCAACACATTATGCCACACTGCAGTGCTCCACACATTATGCCACACTGCAGTGCCCAACACATTATGCCACACTGCAGTGCTCCACACATTATGCCACACTGCAGTGCCCCACATATTATCACACGCTGCAGTGCTCCACACATTATGCCACACTGCAGTGCCCACACAACACATTATGCCACCCTGCACTGCCCCACACACTATGCCACACTGCAGTGCTCCACACATTATGCCATACTGCAGTGCTCCACATGTTATACCACACTGCAGGGCCCACACAACACATTATGCCACACACATTATGTCACACTGTAATGCCCACTCATTATACCACACTGTAATGCACACACATTACACTGCAGTGCCCCACACATTATGCCACACTGCAGTGCACCACTCATTATACCACACTGTAATGTCCACACATTATACCACACTGCAGTGCCCACCCATTACACCACACTGTAGTGCACACCCATTACACCACACTGTAGTGCCCACCCATTACACCACACTGTAGTGCCACTGCCCACCCATTATGCCACACTACAGTGCCTCACATATTATGTCATACTGCAGTTCCAACAAATTATACCACACTGCAGTGCCCCACACATTATACCATACTTTAGTGCCCACCCATTACGCCACACTGCAGTGTCCAACACATTATGCCACACTGCAGTGCTCCACACATTATGCCACACTGCAGTGCCCAACACATTATGCCACACTGCAGTGCCCAACACATTATGCCACACTGCAGTGCTCCACACATTATGCCACACTGCAGTGCCCCACATTATCACACGCTGCAGTGCTCCACACATTATGCCACACTGCAGTGCCCACACAACACATTATGCCACCCTGCACTGCCCCACACATTATGCCACACTGCAGTGCTCCACACATTATGCCATACTGCAGTGCTCCACACATTATACCACACTGCAGGGCCCACACAACACATTATGCCACACACATTATGTCACACTGTAATGCCCACTCATTATACCACACTGTAATGCACACACATTACACTGCAGTGCCCCACACATTATGCCACACTGCAGTGCACCACTCATTATACCACACTGTAATGCCCACACATTATGCCACACTGCAATGCCCACTCATTATGCCACACTGCAATGCCCACACATTATACCACACTGTAATGCCCACTCATTATACCACACTGTAATGCCCACTCATTATGCCACACTGTAATGCCCACTCATTATGCCACACTGCAATGCCCACAAATTATACAACACTGTAATGCCCACACATTATGCCACACTGTAATGCCCACACATACCACATTAACATCCACACATTATACCACACTGTAATGCAAACACATTATGCCACACTGTAATGCCAACACACTATACCACTCTGTAATGCCCACACATTATGCCACACTGCAGTGCTACACACATTATGCCACACTGCAGTGCCCACACATTATACCACACTGCAGTGCCCCACTCACTATACCACACTGTAATGCCCACTCATTATGCCACACTGTGATGTCCACACATTATGCCACACTGCGGTACCAACACATTATGCCACAATGTGGTGCCCACAAATTATGCCACACTGCAGTGCCCACACACATTATGCCACACTGTAATGCCCACTCATTATGCCACACTGTAAGGCCCACATATTATGCCACACTGTAAGGCCCACACAGGCCACACTGTAATGACCACACATTATGCCACACTGCAATGCCCACACATGCCACACTGTAATGCCCACACATGCCACACTGCGGTGCCCACTCATTATGCCACCCTGTAATGCCCACACATTATGCCACACTGTAATGACCACATATTATACCACACATTATGCTACACTGTACTGCCCACACATTATGCCACACTGTAATGACCACACATTATGCCACACTGTAATGCCAACACATTATGCCACACTGTAATTACCACACATTATACCACACTGTAATGACCACACATTATGCCACACTGTAATGCCAACACATTATGCCACACTGTGATGCCCACACATTATACCACACTGTAATGACCACACATTATACCACACTGTAATGATCACACATTATGCTACACTGTAATGACCACACATTATACCACACTGAAATTTCCACAAATTATACCACACTGTAATTTCCACACATTATACCACACTGTAATGACCACACATTATGCCACACTGTAATGCCCACACATTTTGCCACACTTTATGCCACACTGTAATGCCCACTCATTATGCCACACTGTAATGCCCACACATTATGCTATACTGTAATGACCACACATTATACCATACTGTAATGGCCACACATTATGCCACACTGTAATGACCACACATTATGCCACACTGTAATGACCACACAATATGCCACACTGTAATGGCCACACATTATACCACACTATAATGCCCACACATTATGCCACACTGTAATGGCCACACATTATGCCACACTGTAATGACCACAAAATATGCCACACTGTAATGACCACACATTATACTACCTTGTAATGGCCACACATTATACCACACTGTAATGCCCACACATTATGCCACACTGTAATGCCCACACATTATGCCCACACTGTAATGGCCACACATTATGCCACACAGTAATGACCACTCATTATGCCACATTGTAATGGCCACACATTATACCATACTGTAATGGCCACACATTATGCCAAACTGTAATGACCACACATTATGCCACACTGTAATGACCACACATTATGCCACACTGTAATGCCAACACATCATGCCACACTGTAATGACCACACATTATGCCACACTGTAATGCCAACACATTATGCCACACTGTAATGGCCACACATTATACCACACTGTAATGCCCACACATTATGCCACACATTATGCCACTGTAATGACCACACATTATGCCACACTGTAATGCCCACACATTACGCTACATGTTATGCCACACTGTAATGGCCACAGATTATGCCACACTGTAATGAGCACACATTATGCCACACTGTAATGCCCACACATTATGCCACACTGTAATGACCACACATTATGCCACACTGTAATGACCACACATTATGCCACACTGTAATGCCCACACATTATGCCACAGTGTAATGCCCACACAATATGCAACACATTATGCCCACACTGTAATGGCCACACATTATGCCACACTGTAATGACCACACATTATGCCACATTGTAATGGCCACACATTATACCATACTTTAATGGCCACACATTATGCCACACTGTAATGACCACACATTATGCCACACTGTAATGACCACACATTATGCCACACTGTAATGGCCACACATTATACCACACTATAATGCCCACACATTATGCCACATTGTAATGACCACACATTATGCCACACTGTAATGCCCACACATTATACCACACTGTAATGGCCACACATTATGCCACACTGTAATGACAACAAAATATGCCACACATTATGCCACACTGTAATGACCACACATTATACTACCTTGTAATGGCCACACATTATGCCACACTGTAATGCCCACACATTATGCCACATTGTAATGACCACACATTATGCCACACATTATGCCCACACTGTAATGGCCACACATTATGCCACACTGTAATGACCACACATTATGCCACATTGTAATGGCCACACATTATACCATACTGTAATGGCCACGCATTATGCCACACTGTAATGACCACACATTATGCCACACTGTAATGACCACAAAATATGCCACACTGTAATGACCACACATTATACTACCTTGTAATGGCCACACATTATACCACACTGTAATGCCCACACATTATGCCACACTGTAATGCCCACACATTATGCCCACACTGTAATGGCCACACATTATGCCACACAGTAATGACCACTCATTATGCCACATTGTAATGGCCACACATTATACCATACTGTAATGGCCACACATTATGCCAAACTGTAATGACCACACATTATGCCACACTGTAATGACCACACATTATGCCACACTGTAATGCCAACACATCATGCCACACTGTAATGACCACACATTGTGCCACACTGTAATGCCAACACATTATGCCACACTGTAATTACCACACATTATGCCACACTGTAATTACCATACATTATGCCATACTGTAATGACCACACATTATACCACATTGTAATGCCCACATATTATACCACACATTATGCCACACTGTAATGCCCACACATTATGCCACACTGTAATGACCACACATTATGCCACACTGTTATGCCCACACATTTTACCACACTGTAATGACCACACAATATGCCACAGATTATGCACACTGTAATGACCACACATTATACCACACTGTAATGCCCACACATTATGCCACACATTATGCCACTGTAATGACCACACATTATGCCACACTGTAATGCCCACACATTACGCTACATGTTATGCCACACTGTAATGGCCACAGATTATGCCACACTGTAATGAGCACACATTATGCCACACTGTAATGCCCACACATTATGCCACACTGTAATGCCCACACATTATGCCACACTGTAATGACCACACATTATGCCACACTGTAATGACCACACATTATGCCACAGTGTAATGCCCACACAATATGCCACACATTATGCCCACACTGTAATGGCCACACATTATGCCACACTGTAATGACCACACATTATGCCACACTGTAATGACCACACATTATGCCACATTGTAATGGCCACACATTATACCATACTTTAAATGGCCACACATTATGCCACACTGTAATGACCACACATTATGCCACACTGTAATGACCACACATTATGCCACACTGTAATGGCCACACATTATACCACACTATAATGCCCACACATTATGCCACATTGTAATGACCACACATTATGCCACACTGTAATGCCCACACATTATACCACACTGTAATGACCACACATTATGCCACACTGTAATGACAACAAAATATGCCACACATTATGCCACACTGGAATGACCACACATTATACTACCTTGTAATGGCCACACATTATGCCACACTGTAATGCCCACACATTATGCCACATTGTAATGACCACACATTATGCCACACATTATGCCCACACTGTAATGGCCACACATTATGCCACACTGTAATGACCACACATTATGCCACATTGTAATGGCCACACATTATACCATACTGTAATGGCCACACATTATGCCACACTGTAATGACCACACATTATGCCACACTGTAATGACCACACATTATGCCACACTGTAATGGCCACACATTATACCACACTATAATGCCCACACATTATGCCACACTGTAATGGCCACACATTATGCCACACTGTAATGACCACACATTATACTACCTTGTAATGGCCACACATTATACCACACTGTAATGCCCACACATTATGCCACACTGTAATGCCCACACATTATGCCCACACTGTAATGGCCACACATTATGCCACACAGTAATGACCACTCATTATGCCACATTGTAATGGCCACACATTATACCATACTGTAATGGCCACACATTATGCCAAACTGTAATGACCACACCTTATGCCACACTGTAATGACCACACATTATGCCACACTGTAATGGCCACACATTATACCACACTATAATGCCCACACATTATGCCACACTGTAATGCCCACACATTATGCCACACTGTAATGCCCACAAAATATGCCACACTGTAATGACCACACATTATACCACCTTGTAATGACCACACATATACCACACTATAATGCCCACAAATTATGCCATACCCTAATGGCCACACATTATGCCACACTGTGATGCCCACACATTATGCCACACTGTGATGCCCACACATTATACCACACTGTAATAACACACATTATGCCACACTGTAATCATACCTCCCAACTGTCACGATTTTCGCGGGACAGTCCCGTTTTTTGGGGACTGTCCCGCTGTCCCACCCGCGGGCCGCAGTGTCCCGCGGTGGGGGGGTGGGGGGGGGGGGCAGTTGGGAGGCTCCTGCACGCGCTGCTCTGCTTAGCAGAGCAGCGATGAATAGATGCTGTGCGCATGCGCACAGCGTCTATTCAGTGCAGACAGAGGGAGAGAGGGCATGCCAGCAGCTCACGGAGCGCTGGGCATGCCCCCTCAATGACGAAATCGGGGGCGTGACTCGCGATCGCGGGTCCTCCTGCAAAGCCACGCCCCCTTTCCCATAGGCCACGCCCCTTTTTCGGGAGCGCGCACGGCTTCGCCGCGTGTGTGCCCCTCTTTGCAAGCGGCTAAAGTTGGGAGGTATGCAGTAATAACACACATTATACCATACTGTAATGACCACAAAATATGCCACACATTTGGGGTAATTCCAAGTTGATCGCAGCAGGAATTTAGTTAGCAATTGGGCAAAACCATGGGGGTCATTCCGAGTTGTTTGCTCGTTATTTTCTTGTCGCAACAGAGCGAATAGTCGCTAATGCGCATGCGCAATGTCCGCAGTGCGACTGCGCCAAGTAAATTCTCTATGCAGTTAGGAATTTTACTCACGGCATTACGAGGTTTTTTTCTTCGTTCTGGTGATCGTAATTTGATTGACAGGAAGTGGGTGTTTCTGGGCGGAAACAGGCCGTTTTATGGGTGTGTGTGAAAAAACGCTGCAGTTTCTGGGAAAAACGCGGGAGTGGCTGGAGAAACGGAGGAGTGTCTGGGCGAACGCTGGGTGTGTTTGTGACGTCAAACCAGGAACGACAAGCACTGAACAGATCGCACTGGCATTGTGTCCTCCTGGAGAGGTCGTGTTGGGAGGTATGACATAGGTATGAGCACTGGGTCAGTATTAGGGTACAGCACAGGTGATGGTAATCATACAGTAAGAGGGAAGAGCAGGAGCAGAGCATTGTGTCCTCCTGGAGAGGTCATGTTGGGAGGTATGACATAGGTATGAGCACTGGGTCAGTATTAGGGTACAGCACAGGTGATGGTAATCATACAGTAAGAGGGAAGAGCAGGAGCAGAGCATTGTGTCCTCCTGGAGAGGTCATGTTGGGAGGTATGACATAGGTATGAGCACTGGGTCAGTATTAGGGTACAGCGCAGGTGATGGTAATAATACAGTAAGAGGGAAGAGCAGGAGCAGAGCATTGTGTCCTCCTGGAGAGGTCATGTTGGGAGGTATGACATAGGTATGAGCACTGGGTCAGTATTAGGGTACAGCACAGGTGATGGTAATCATACAGTAAGAGGGAAGAGCAGGAGCAGAGCATTGTGTCCTCCTGGAGAGGTCATGTTGGGAGGTATGACATAGGTATGAGCACTGGGTCAGTATTAGGGTACAGCACAGGTGATGGTAATCATACAGTAAGAGAGAAGAGCAGGAGCAGAGCATTGTGTCCTCCTGGAGAGGTCATGTTGGGAGGTATGACATAGGTATGAGCACTGGGTCAGTATTAGGATACAGCACAGGTGATGGTAATCATACAGTAAGAGGGAAGAGCAGGAGCAGAGCATTGTGTCCTCCTGGAGAGGTAATGTTGGGAGGTATGACATAGGTATGAGCACTGGGTCAGTATTAGGGTATAGCACAGGTGATGGTAATAATACAGTAAGAGGGAAGAGCAGGAGCAGAGCATTGTGTCCTCCTGGAGAGGTCATGTTGGGAGGTATGACATAGGTATGAGCACTGGGTCAGTATTAGGGTACAGCACAGGTGATGGTGATCATACAGTAAGAGAGAAGAGCTGGAGCAGAGTATTGTGTCCTCCTGGTGAGGTCATGTTGGGAGGTATGACATAGGTATGAGCACTGGGTCAGTATTAGGGTACAGCGCAGGTGATGGTAATAATACAGTAAGAGGGAAGAGCAGGAGCAGAGCATTGTGTCCTCCTGGAGAGGTCATGTTGGGAGGTATGACATAGGTATGAGCACTGGGTCAGTATTAGGGTACAGCACAGGTGATGGTAATCATACAGTAAGAGAGAAGAGCAGGAGCAGAGCATTGTGTCCTCCTGGAGAGGTCATGTTGGGAGGTATGACATAGGTATGAGCACTGGGTCAGTATTAGGATACAGCACAGGTGATGGTAATCATACAGTAAGAGGGAAGAGCAGGAGCAGAGCATTGTGTCCTCCTGGAGAGGTCATGTTGGGAGGTATGACATAGGTATGAGCACTGGGTCAGTATTAGGGTACAGCACAGGTGATGGTAATCATACAGTAAGAGGGAAGAGCAGGAGCAGAGCATTGTGTCCTCCTGGAGAGGGTCATGTTGGGAGGTATGACATAGGTATGAGCACTGGGTCAGTATTAGGGTACAGCACAGGTGATGGTAATCATACAGTAAGAGGGAAGAGCAGGAGCAGAGCATTGTGTCCTCCTGGAGAGGGTCATGTTGGGAGGTATGACATAGGTATGAGCACTGGGTCAGTATTAGGGTACAGCACAGTAATGGTAATCATACAGTAAGAGGGAAGAGCAGGAGCAGAGCATTGTGTCCTCCTGGAGAGGTCATGTTGGGAGGTATGACATAGGTATGAGCACTGGGTCAGTATTAGGGTACAGCACAGGTGATGGTGATCATACAGTAAGAGGGAAGAGCAGGAGCAGAGCATTGTGTCCTCCTGGAGAGGTCATGTTGGGAGGTATGACATAGGTATGAGCATTGGGTCAGTATTAGGGTACAGCACAGGTGATGGTGATCATACAGTAAGAGAGAAGAGCTGGAGCAGAGTATTGTGTCCTCCTGGTGAGGTCATGTTGGGAGGTAGGACATAGGTATGAGCACTGGGTCAGTATTAGGGTACAGCACAGGTGATGGTAATCATACAGTAAGAGGGAAGAGCAGGAGCAGAACATTGTGTCCTCCTGGAGAGGGTCATGTTGGGAGGTATGACATAGGTATGAGCACTGGGTCAGTATTGGGGTACAGCACAGGTGATGGTAATCATACAGTAAGAGGGAAGAGCAGGAGCAGAGCATTGTGTCCTCCTGGAGAGGTCATGTTAGGAGGTATGACATAGGTATGAGCACTGGGTCAGTATTAGGGTACAGCACAGGTGATGGTAATCATACAGTAAGAGGGAAGAGCAGGAGCAGAGCATTGTGTCCTCCTGGAGAGGTCATGTTGGGAGGTATGACATAGGAATGAGCACTGGGTCAGTGTTAGGGTACAGCACAGGTGATGGTAATCATACAGTAAGAGTGAAGAGCAGGAGCAGAGCATTGTGTCCTCCTGGAGAGGTCATGTTGGGAGGTATGACATAGGTATGAGCATTGGGTCAGTATTAGGGTACAGCACAGGTGATGGTGATCATACAGTAAGAGAGAAGAGCAGGAGCAGAGCATTGTGTCCTCCTGGAGAGGTCATGTTGGGAGGTATGACATGGGTATGAGCACTGGGTCAGTATTAGGGTACAGCACAGGTGATGGTAATCATACAGTAAGAGGGAAGAGCAGGAGCAGAGCATTGTGTCCTCCTGGAGAGGTCATGTTGGGAGGTATGACATGGGTATGAGCACTGGGTCAGTATTAGGGTACAGCACAGGTGATGGTAATCATACAGTAAGAGGGAAGAGCAGGAGCAGAGCATTGTGTCCTCCTGGAGAGGTCATGTTGGGAGGTATGACATAGGTATGAGCACTGGGTCAGTATTAGGGTACAGCACAGGTGATGGTAATCATACAGTAAGAGGGAAGACCAGGAGCAGAGCATTGTGTCCTCCTGGAGAGGTCATGTTGGGAGGTATGACATAGGTATGAGCACTGGGTCAGTATTAGGGTACAGCGCAGGTGATGGTAATAATACAGTAAGAGGGAAGAGCAGGAGCAGAGCATTGTGTCCTCCTGGAGAGGTCATGTTGGGAGGTATGACATAGGTATGAGCATTAGGTCAGTATTAGGGTACAGCACAGGTGATGGTGATCATACAGTAAGAGAGAAGAGCTGGAGCAGAGTATTGTGTCCTCCTAGAGAGGTCATGTTGGGAGGTATGACATAGGTATGAGCACTGGGTCAGTATTAGGGTACAGCGCAGGTGATGGTAATAATACAGTAAGAGGGAAGAGCTGGAGCAGAGTATTGTGTCCTCCTAAAGAGGTCATGTTGGGAGGTATGACATAGGTATGAGCACTGGGTCAGTATTAGGGTACAGCGCAGGTGATGGTAATAATACAGTAAGAGGGAAGAGCAGGAGCAGAGCATTGTGTCCTCCTGTAGAGGGTCATGTTGGAAGGTATGACATAGGTATGAGCACTGGGTCAGTATTAGGATACAGCACAGGTGATGGTAATAATACAGTAAGAGGGAAGAGCAGGAGCAGAACATTGTGTCCTCCTGGAGAGGGTCATGTTGGGAGGTATGACATAGGTATGAGCACTGGGTCAGTATTGGGGTACAGCACAGGTGATGGTAATCATACAGTAAGAGGGAAGAGCAGGAGCAGAGCATTGTGTCCTCCTGGAGAGGTCATGTTAGGAGGTATGACATAGGTATGAGCACTGGGTCAGTATTGGGGTACAGCACAGGTGATGGTAATCATACAGTAAGAGGGAAGAGCAGGAGCAGAGCATTGTGTCCTCCTGGAGAGGTCATGTTGGGAGGTATGACATAGGTATGAGCACTGGGTCAGTATTAGGGTACAGCACAGGTGATGGTAATCATACAGTAAGAGGGAAGAGCAGGAGCAGAGCATTGTGTCCTCCTGGAGAGGGTCATGTTGGGAGGTATGACATAGGTATGAGCACTGGGTCAGTATTAGGGTACAGCACAGGTGATGGTAATCATACAGTAAGAGGGAAGAGCAGGAGCAGAGCATTGTGTCCTCCTGGAGAGGATCATGTTGGGAGGTATGACATAGGTATGAGCACTGGGTCAGTATTAGGGTACAGTACAGGTGATGGTAATCATACAGTAAGAGGGAAGAGCAGGAGCAGAGCATTGTGTCCTCCTGGAGAGGTCATGTTGGGAGGTATGACATAGGTATGAGCACTGGGTCAGTATTAGGGTACAGCACAGGTGATGGTAATCATACAGTAAGAGGGAAGAGCAGGAGCAGAGCATTGTGTCCTCCTGGAGAGGGTCATGTTGGGAGGTATGACATAGGTATGAGCACTGGGTCAGTATTAGGGTACAGCACAGGTGATGGTAATCATACAGTAAGAGGGAAGAGCAGGAGCAGAGCATTGTGTCCTCCTGGAGAGGTCATGTTGGGAGTTATGACATAGGTATGAGCACTGGGTCAGTATTAGGGTACAGCGCAGGTGATGGTAATAATACAGTAAGAGGGAAGAGCAGGAGCAGAGCATTGTGTCCTCCTGGAGAGGTCATGTTGGGAGGTATGACATAGGTATGAGCACTGGGTCAGTATTAGGGTACAGCGCAGGTGATGGTAATAATACAGTAAGAGGGAAGAGCAGGAGCAGAGCATTGTGTCCTCCTGGAGAGGTCATGTTGGGAGGTATGACATAGGTATGAGCACTGGGTCAGTATTAGGGTACAGCGCAGGTGATGGTAATAATACAGTAAGAGGGAAGAGCAGGAGCAGAGCATTGTGTCCTCCTGGAGAGGGTCATGTTGGGAGGTATGACATAGGTATGAGCACTGGGTCAGTATTAGGGTACAGCACAGGTGATGGTAATCATACAGTAAGAGAGAAGTGCAGGAGCAGAGCATTGTGTCCTCCTGGAGAGGTCATGTTGGGAGGTATGAAATAGGTATGAGCACTGGGTCAGTATTGGGGTACAGCACAGGTGATGGTGATCATACAGTAAGAGGGAAGAGCAGGAGCAGAGCATTGTGTCCTCCTGGAGAGGTCATGTTGGGAGGTATGACATAGGTATGAGCACTGGGTCAGTATTGGGGTACAGCACAGGTGATGGTGATCATACAGTAAGAGAGAAGAGCTGGAGCAGAGTATTGTGTCCTCCTGGAGAGGTCATGTTGGGAGGTATGACATAGGTATGAGCACTGGGTCAGTATTAGGGTACAGCGCAGGTGATGGTAATAATACAGTAAGAGGGAAGAGCAGGAGCAGAGCATTGTGTCCTCCTGGAGAGGTCATGTTGGGAGGTATGACATAGGTATGAGCATTAGGTCAGTATTAGGGTACAGCACAGGTGATGGTGATCATACAGTAAGAGAGAAGAGCTGGAGCAGAGTATTGTGTCCTCCTGGTGAGGTCATGTTGGGAGGTATGACATAGGTATGAGCACTGGGTCAGTATTAGGGTACAGCGCAGGTGATGGTAATAATACAGTAAGAGGGAAGAGCAGGAGCAGAGCATTGTGTCCTCCTGGAGAGGGTCATGTTGGAAGGTATGACATAGGTATGAGCACTGGGTCAGTATTAGGGTACAGCACAGGTGATGGTAATAATACAGTAAGAGGGAAGAGCAGGAGCAGAACATTGTGTCCTCCTGGAGAGGGTCATGTTGGGAGGTATGACATAGGTATGAGCACTGGGTCAGTATTGGGGTACAGCACAGGTGATGGTAATCATACAGTAAGAGGGAAGAGCAGGAGCAGAGCATTGTGTCCTCCTGGAGAGGTCATGTTAGGAGGTATGACATAGGTATGAGCACTGGGTCAGTATTAGGGTACAGCACAGGTGATGGTAATCATACAGTAAGAGGGAAGAGCAGGAGCAGAGCATTGTGTCCTCCTGGAGAGGTCATGTTGGGAGTTATGACATAGGTATGAGCACTGGGTCAGTATTAGGGTACAGCACAGGTGATGGTAATCATACAGTAAGAGGGAAGAGCAGGAGCAGAGCATTGTGTCCTCCTGGAGAGGTCATGTTGGGAAGTATGACATAGGTATGAGCATTAGGTCAGTATTAGGGTACAGCACAGGTGATGGTGATCATACAGTAAGAGAGAAGATCTGGAGCAGAGTATTGTGTCCTCCTGGAGAGGTCATGTTGGGAGGTATGACATAGGTATGAGCACTGGGTCAGTATTAGGGTACAGCACAGGTGATGGTAATAATACAGTAAGAGGGAAGAGCAGGAGCAGAACATTGTGTCCTCCTGGAGAGGGTCATGTTGGGAGGTATGACATAGGTATGAGCACTGGGTCAGTATTGGGGTACAGCACAGGTGATGGTAATCATACAGTAAGAGGGAAGAGCAGGAGCAGAGCATTGTGTCCTCCTGGAGAGGGTCATGTTGGGAGGTATGACATAGGTATGAGCACTGGGTCAGTATTAGGGTACAGCACAGGTGATGGTAATCATACAGTAAGAGGGAAGAGCAGGAGCAGAGCATTGTGTCCTCCTGGAGAGGTCATGTTGGGAGGTATGACATAGGTATGAGCACTGGGTCAGTATTAGGGTACAGCACAAGTGATGGTAATCATACAGTAAGAGGGAAGAGCAGGAGCAGAGCATTGTGTCCTCCTGGAGAGGTCATGTTGGGAGGTATGACATAGGTATGAGCACTGGGTCAGTATTAGGGTACAGCACAAGTGATGGTAATCATACAGTAAGAGGGAAGAGCAGGAGCAGAGCATTGTGTCCTCCTGGAGAGGTCATGTTGGGAGGTATGACATAGGTATGAGCACTGGGTCAGTATTAGGGTACAGCACAAGTGATGGTAATCATACAGTAAGAGGGAAGAGCAGGAGCAGAGCATTGTGTCCTCCTGGAGAGGTCATGTTGGGAGGTATGACATAGGTATGAGCACTGGGTCAGTATTAGGGTACAGCACAAGTGATGGTAATCATACAGTAAGAGGGAAGAGCAGGAGCAGAGCATTGTGTCCTCCTGGACAGGGTCATGTTGGGAGGTATGACATAGGTATGAGCACTGGGTCAGTATTAGGGTACAGCACAGGTGATGGTAATCATACAGTAAGAGGGAGAGCAGGAGCAGAGCATTGTGTCCTCCTGGAGAGGTCATGTTGGGAGGTATGACATAGGTATGAGCACTGGGTCAGTATTAGGGTACAGCACAGGTGATGGTAATCATACAGTAAGAGGGAAGAGCAGGAGCAGAGCATTGTGTCCTCCTGGAGAGGTCATGTTGGGAGGTATGACATAGGTATGAACACTAGGTCAGTATTAGGGTACAGCACAGGTGATGGTAATCATACAGTAAGAGGGAAGTGCAGGAGCAGAGCATTGTGTCCTCCTGGAGAGGTCATGTTGGGAGGTATGACATAGGTATGAGCACTGGGTCAGTATTAGGGTACAGCACAGGTGATGGTAATCATACAGTAAGAGGGAAGAGCAGGAGCAGAGCATTGTGTCCTCCTGGAGAGGTCATGTTGGGAGGTATGACATAGGTATCAGCACTGGGTCAGTATTAGGGTACAGCACAGGTGATGGTAATCATACAGTAAGAGGGAAGAGCAGGAGCAGAGCATTGTGTCCTCCTGGAGAGGTCATGTTGGGAGGTATGACATAGGTATGAGCGCTGGGTCAGTATTAGGGTACAGCACAGGTGATGGTAATCATACAGTAAGAGGGAAGAGCAGGAGAAGAGCATTATGTCCTCCTGGAGAGGTCATGTTGGGAGGTATGACATAGGTATGAGCACTGGGTCAGTATTAGGGTACAGCACAGATGATGGTAATCATACAGTAAGAGGGAAGTGCAGGAGCAGAGCATTGTGTCCTCCTGGAGAGGTCATGTTGGGAGGTATGACATAGGTATGAGCACTGGGTCAGTATTCGGGTACAGCACAGGTGATGGTAATCATACAGTAAGAGCGAAGTGCAGAAGCAGAGCATTGTGTCCTCCTGGAGAGGTCATGTTGGGAGGTATGACATAGGTATGAGCACTGGGTCAGTATTAGGGTACAGCACAGGTGATGGTAATCATACAGTAAGAGGAAAGAGCAGGAGCAGAGCATTGTGTCGTCCTGGAGAGGTCATGTTGGGAAGTATGACATAGGTATGAGCACTGGGTCAGTATTAGGGTACAGCACAGGTGATGGTAATCATACAGTAAGAGGGGAGTGCAGGAGCAGAGCATTGTGTCCTCCTGGAGAGGGTCATGTTGGAAGGTATGACATAGGTATGAGCACTGGGTCAGTATTAGGGTACAGCACAGGTGATGGTAATCATACAGTAAGAGGGAAGAGCAGGAGCAGAGCATTGTGTCCTCCTGGAGAGGTCATGTTGGGAGGTATGACATAGGTATGAGCACTGGGTCAGTATTAGGGTACAGCACAGGTGATGGTAATCATACAGTAAGAGGGAAGAGCAGGAGCAGAGCATTGTGTCCTCCTGGAGAGGTCATGTTGGAAGGTATGACATAGGTATGAGCACTGGGTCAGTATTAAGGTACAGCACAGGTGATAGTAATCATACAGTAAGAGGGAAGAGCAGGAGCAGAGCATTGTGTCCTCCTGGAGAGGGTCATGTTGGGAGGTATGACATAGGTATGAGCACTGGGTCAGTATTAGGGTACAGCACAGGTGATGGTAATCATACAGTAAGAGGGAAGAGCAGGAGCAGAGCATTGTGTCCTCCTGGAGAGGGTCATGTTGGGAGGTATGACATAGGTATGAGCACTGGGTCAGTATTAGGGTACAGCACAGGTGATGGTAATCATACAGTAAGAGGGAAGAGCAGGAGCAGAGCATTGTGTACTCCTGGAGAGGTCATGTTGGGAGGTATGACATAGGTATGAGCACTGGGTCAGTATTAGGGTACAGCACAGGTGATGGTAATCATACAGTAAGAGGGAAGAGCAGGAGCAGAGCATTGTGTCCTCCTGGAGAGGTCATGTTGGGAGGTATGATATAGGTATGAGCACTGGGTCAGTATTAGGGTACAGCACAGGTGATGGTAATCATACAGTAAGAGGGAAGTGCAGGAGCAGAGCATTGTGTCCTCCTGGAGAGGTCATGTTGGGAGGTATGACATAGGTATGAGCACTGGGTCAGTATTAGGGTACAGCACAGGTGATGGTAATCATACAGTAAGAGGGAAGAGCAGGAGCAGAGCATTGTGTCCTCCTGGAGGTGTCATGTTGGGAGGTATGACATAGGTATGAGCGCTGGGTCAGTGTTAGGGTACAGCACAGGTGAAGATAATCATACAGTAAGAGGGAAGAGCAGGAGCAGAGCATTGTGTCCTCCTGGAGGTGTCATGTTGGGAGGTATGACATAGGTATGAGCACTGGGTCAGTATTGGGGTACAGCACAGGTGAAGATAATCATACAGTTAGAGGGAAGAGCAGGAGCAGAGCATTGTGTCCTCCTGGAGAGGTCATGTTGGGAGGTATGACATAGGTATGAGCACTGGGTCAGTATTAGGATACAGCACAGGTGATGGTAATCATACAGTAAGAGGGAAGAGCAGGAGCAGAGCATTGTGTCCTCCTGGAAAGGTCATGTTGGGAGGTATGACATGGGTATGAGCACTGGGTCAGTATTAGGGTACAGCACAGGTGATGGTAATCATACAGTAAGAGAGAAGAGCAGGAGCAGAGCATTGTGTCCTGGAGAGGTCATGTTGGGAGGTATGACATAGGTATGAGCACTGGGTCAGTATTAGGGTACAGCACAGGTGATGGTAATCATACAGAAAGAGGGAAGAGCAGGAGCAGAGCATTGTGTCCTCCTGGAAAGGTCATGTTGGGAGGTATGACATGGGTATGAGCACTGGGTCAGTATTAGGGTACAGCACAGGTGATGGTAATCATACAGTAAGAGGGAAGAGCAGGAGCAGAGCATTGTGTCCTCCTGGAGAGGGTCATGTTGGGAGGTATGACATAGGTATGAGCACTGGGTCAGTATTAGGGTACAGCACAGGTGATGGTAATCATACAGTAAGAGAGAAGAGCAGGAGCAGAGCATTGTGTCCTGGAGAGGTCATGTTGGGAGGTATGACATAGGTATGAGCACTGGGTCAGTATTAGGGTACAGCACAGGTGATGGTAATCATACAGCAAGAGGGAAGAGCAGGAGCAGGGCATTGTGTCCTCCTGGAGAGGTCATGTTGGGAGGTATGACATAGGTATGAGCACTGGGTCAGTATTAGGGTACAGCACAGGTGATGGTAATCATACAGTAAGAGGGAAGAGCAGGAGCAGAGCATTGCGTCCTCCTGGAGAGGTCATGTTGGGAGGTATGACATAGGTATGAGCACTGGGTCAGTATTAGGATACAGCACAGGTGATGGTAATCATACAGTAAGAGGGAAGAGCAGGAGCAAGCATTGTGTCCTCCTGGAGAGGGTCATGTTGGGAGGTATGACATAGGTATGAGCACTGGGTCAGTATTAGGGTACAGCACAGGTGATGGTAATCATACCGTAAGAGGGAAGAGCAGAGCATTGTGTCCTCCTGGAGAGGTCATGTTGGGAGGTATGACATAGGTATGAGCACTGGGTCAGTATTAGGGTACAGCACAGGTGATGGTAATCATACAGTAAGAGGGAAGAGCAGGAGCAAAGCATTGTGTCCTCCTGGAGAGGTCATGTTGGGAGGTATGACATAGGTATGAGCACTAGGTCAGTATTAGGATACAGCACAGGTGATGGTAATCATACAGTAAGAGGGAAGAGCAGGAGCAGAGCATTGTGTCCTCCTGGAGAGGTCATGTTGGGAGGTATGACATAGGTATGAGCACTGGGTCAGTATTAGGATACAGCACAGGTGATGGTAATCATACAGAAAGAGGGAAGAGCAGGAGCAGAGCATTGTGTCCTCCTGGAGAGGTCATGTTGGGAGGTATGACATAGGTATGAGCACTGGGTCAGTATTAGGATACAGCACAGGTGATGGTAATCATACAGAAAGAGGGAAGAGCAGGAGCAGAGCATTGTGTCCTCCTGGAAAGGTCATGTTGGGAGGTATGACATGGGTATGAGCACTGGGTCAGTATTAGGGTACAGCACAGGTGATGGTAATCATACAGTAAGAGAGAAGAGCAGGAGCAGAGCATTGTGTCCTGGAGAGGTCATGTTGGGAGGTATGACATAGGTATGAGCACTGGGTCAGTATTAGGGTACAGCACAGGTGATGGTAATCATACAGTAAGAGGGAAGAGCAGGAGCAGAGCATTGTGTCCTCCTGGATAGGTCATGTTGGGAGGTATGACATAGGTATGAGCACTGGGTCAGTATTAGGGTACAGCACAGGTGATGGTAATCATACAGTAAGAGGGAAGAGCAGGAGCAGGGCATTGTGTCCTCCTGGAGAGGTCATGTTGGGAGGTATGACATAGGTATGAGCACTGGGTCAGTATTAGGGTACAGCACAGGTGATGGTAATCATACAGTAAGAGGGAAGAGCAGGAGCAGAGCATTGCGTCCTCCTGGAGAGGTCATGTTGGGAGGTATGACATAGGTATGAGCACTGGGTCAGTATTAGGATACAGCACAGGTGATGGTAATCATACAGTAAGAGGGAAGAGCAGGAGCAAGCATTGTGTCCTCCTGGAGAGGGTCATGTTGGGAGGTATGACATAGGTATGAGCACTGGGTCAGTATTAGGGTACAGCACAGGTGATGGTAATCATACCGTAAGAGGGAAGAGCAGAGCATTGTGTCCTCCTGGAGAGGTCATGTTGGGAGGTATGACATAGGTATGAGCACTGGGTCAGTATTAGGGTACAGCACAGGTGATGGTAATCATACAGTAAGAGGGAAGAGCAGGAGCAAAGCATTGTGTCCTCCTGGAGAGGTCATGTTGGGAGGTATGACATAGGTATGAGCACTGGGTCAGTATTAGGGTACAGCACAGGTGATGGTAATCATACAGTAAGAGGGAAGAGCAGGAGCAGAGCATTGTGTCCTCCTGGAGAGGTCATGTTGGAAGGTATGACATAGGTATGAGCACTGGGTCAGTATTAGGGTACAGCACAGGTGATGGTAATCATACAGTAAGAGGGACGAGCAGGAGCAGAGCATTGTGTCCTCCTGGAGAGGTCATGTTGGGAGGTATGACATAGGTATGAGCACTGGGTCAGTATTGGGGTACAGCACATGTTATGGTTTCATACAGTAAGAGGGAAGAGCAGGAGCAGAGCATTGTGTCCTCCTGGAGAGGTCATGTTGGGAGGTATGACATAGGTATAAGCACTGGGTCAGTATTAGGGTACAGCACAGGTGATGGTAATCATACAGTAAGAGGGAAGAGCAGGAGCAGAGCATTGTGTCCTGGAGAGGTCATGTTGGGAGGTATGACATAGGTATGAGCACTGGGTCAGTATTAGGATACAGCACAGGTGATGGTAATCATACAGTAAGAGAGAAGAGCAGGAGCAGAGCATTGTGTCCTCCTGGAGAGGTCATGTTGGGAGGTATGACACAGGTATGAGCACTGGGTCAGTATTAGGGTACAGCACGGGTGATGGTAATCATACAGTAAGAGGGGAGTGCAGGAGCAGAGCATTGTGTCCTCCTGGAGAGGTCATGTTGGGAAGTATGACATAGGTATGAGCACTGGGTCAGTATTGGGGTACAGCACAGGTGATGGTAATCATACAGTAAGAGGGAAGAGCAGGAGCAGAGCATTGTGTCCTCCTGGAGAGGTCATGTTGGGAGGTATGACATAGGTATGAGCACAGGGTCAGTATTAGGGTACAGCACAGGTGATGGTAATCATACAGTAAGAGGGGAGAGCAGGAGCAGAGCATTGTGTCCTCCTGGAGAGGTTCATGTTGGAAGGTATGACATAGGTATGAGCACTGGGTCAGTATTAGGGTACAGCACAGGTGATGGTAATCATACAGTAAGAGGGGAGAGCAGGAGCAGAGCATTGTGTCCTCCTGGAGAGGTTCATGTTGGAAGGTATGACATAGGTATGAGCACTGGGTCAGTATTAGGGTACAGCACAGATGATGGTAATCATACAGTAAGAGGGAAGAGCAGGAGCAGAGCATTGTGTCCTCCTGAAGAGGGTCATGTTGGGAGGAATGACATAGGTATGAGCACTGGGTCAGTATTAGGATACAGCACAGGTGATGGTAATCATACAGTAAGAGGGAAGAGCAGAAGCAGAGCATTGTGTCCTCCTGGAGAGGTCATGTTGGAAGGTATGACATAGGTATGAGCACTGGGTCAGTATTAGGGTACAGCACAGGTGATGGTAATCATACAGTAAGAGGGACGAGCAGGAGCAGAGCATTGTGTCCTCCTGGAGAGGATCATGTTGGGAGGTATGACATAGGTATGAGCACTGGGTCAGTATTAGGGTACAGCACAGGTGATGGTAATCATACAGTAAGAGGGAAGAGCAGGAGCAGAGCATTGTGTCCTCCTGGAGAGGTCATGTTGGGAGGTATGACATAGGTATGAGCACTGGGTCAGTATTAGGGTACAGCACAGGTGATGGTAATCATACAGTAAGAGGGAAGAGCAGGAGCAGAGCATTGTGTCCTCCTGGAGAGGGTCATGTTGGGAGGTATGATATAGGTATGAGCACTGGGTCAGTATTAGGGTACAGCACAGGTGATGGTAATCATACAGAAAGAGGGAAGAGCAGGAGCAGAGCATTGTGTCCTCCTGGAGAGGTCATGTTGGGAGGTATGACATGGGTATGAGCACTGGGTCAGTATTAGGGTACAGCACAGGTGATGGTAATCATACAGTAAGAGGGAAGAGCAGGAGCAGAGCATTGTGTCCTCCTGGAGAGGTCATGTTGGGAGGTATGACATAGGTATGAGCACTGGGTCAGTATTAGGGTACAGCACAGGTGATGGTAATCATACAGTAAGAGAGAAGAGCAGGAGCAGAGCATTGTGTCCTGGAGAGGTCATGTTGGGAGGTATGACATAGGTATGAGCACTGGGTCAATATTAGGGTACAGCACAGGTGATGGTAATCATACAGTAAGAGGGAAGAGCAGGAGCAGAGCAATGTGTCTTCCTGGAGAGGGTCATTTTGGGAGGTATGACATAGGTATGAGCACTGGGTCAGTTTTAGGGTACAGCACAGGTGATGGTAATCATACAGTAAGAGGGAAGAGCAGGAGCAGAGCATTGTGTCCTCCTGGAGAGGGTCATGTTGGGAGGTATGACATAGGTATGAGCACTGGGTCAGTATTAGGGTACAGCACAGGTGATGGTAATCATACAGTAAGAGGGAAGAGCAGGAGCAGAGCATTGTGTCCTCCTGGAGAGGTCATGTTGGGAGGTATGACATAGGTATGAGCACTGGGTCAGTGTTGGGGTACTGCACAGGTGATGGTAATCATACAGTAAGAGGGAAGAGCAGGAGCAGAGCATTGTGTCCTCCTGGAGAGGTCATGTTGGGAGGTATGACATAGGTATGAGCACTGGGTCAGTATTGGGGTACTGCACAGGTGATGGTAATCATACAGTAAGAGGGAAGAGCAGGAGCAGAGCATTGTGTCCTCCTGGAGAGGTCATGTTGGGAGGTATGACATAGGTATGAGCACTGGGTCAGTGTTGGGGTACAGCACAGGTGATGGTAATCATACAGTAAGAGGGAAGTGCAGGAGCAGAGCATTGTGTCCTCCTGGAGAGGTCATGTTGGGAGGTATGACATAGGTATGAGCACTGGGTCAGTATTAGGGTACAGCACAGGTGATGGTAATCATACAGTAAGAGGGAAGAGCAGGAGCAGAGCATTGTGTCCTCCTGGAGAGGTCATGTTGGGAGGTATGACATAGGTATGAGCGCTGGGTCAGTATTAGGGTACAGCACAGGTGATGGTAATCATACAGTAAGAGGGAAGAGCAGGAGAAGAGCATTATGTCCTCCTGGAGAGGTCATGTTGGGAGGTATGACATAGGTATGAGCACTGGGTCAGTATTAGGGTACAGCACAGATGATGGTAATCATACAGTAAGAGGGAAGTGCAGGAGCAGAGCATTGTGTCCTCCTGGAGAGGTCATGTTGGGAGGTATGACATAGGTATGAGCACTGGGTCAGTATTCGGGTACAGCACAGGTGATGGTAATCATACAGTAAGAGCGAAGTGCAGAAGCAGAGCATTGTGTCCTCCTGGAGAGGTCATGTTGGGAGGTATGACATAGGTATGAGCACTGGGTCAGTATTAGGGTACAGTACAGGTGATGGTAATCACACAGTAAGAAGGAAGAGCAGGAGCAGAGCATTGTGTCGTCCTGGAGAGGTCATGTTGGGAAGTATGACATAGGTATGAGCACTGGGTCAGTATTAGGGTACAGCACAGGTGATGGTAATCATACAGTAAGAGGGGAGTGCAGGAGCAGAGCATTGTGTCCTCCTGGAGAGGGTCATGTTGGAAGGTATGACATAGGTATGAGCACTGGGTCAGTATTAGGGTACAGCACAGGTGATGGTAATCATACAGTAAGAGGGAAGAGCAGGAGCAGAGCATTGTGTCCTCCTGGAGAGGTCATGTTGGGAGGTATGACATAGGTATGAGCACTGGGTCAGTATTAGGGTACAGCACAGGTGATGGTAATCATACAGTAAGAGGGAAGAGCAGGAGCAGAGCATTGTGTCCTCCTGGAGAGGTCATGTTGGAAGGTATGACATAGGTATGAGCACTGGGTCAGTATTAAGGTACAGCACAGGTGATAGTAATCATACAGTAAGAGGGAAGAGCAGGAGCAGAGCATTGTGTCCTCCTGGAGAGGGTCATGTTGGGAGGTATGACATAGGTATGAGCACTGGGTCAGTATTAGGGTACAGCACAGGTGATGGTAATCATACAGTAAGAGGGAAGAGCAGGAGCAGAGCATTGTGTCCTCCTGGAGAGGGTCATGTTGGGAGGTATGACATAGGTATGAGCACTGGGTCAGTATTAGGGTACAGCACAGGTGATGGTAATCATACAGTAAGAGGGAAGAGCAGGAGCAGAGCATTGTGTACTCCTGGAGAGGTCATGTTGGGAGGTATGACATAGGTATGAGCACTGGGTCAGTATTAGGGTACAGCACAGGTGATGGTAATCATACAGTAAGAGGGAAGAGCAGGAGCAGAGCATTGTGTCCTCCTGGAGAGGTCATGTTGGGAGGTATGATATAGGTATGAGCACTGGGTCAGTATTAGGGTACAGCACAGGTGATGGTAATCATACAGTAAGAGGGAAGTGCAGGAGCAGAGCATTGTGTCCTCCTGGAGAGGTCATGTTGGGAGGTATGACATAGGTATGAGCACTGGGTCAGTATTAGGGTACAGCACAGGTGATGGTAATCATACAGTAAGAGGGAAGAGCAGGAGCAGAGCATTGTGTCCTCCTGGAGGTGTCATGTTGGGAGGTATGACATAGGTATGAGCGCTGGGTCAGTGTTAGGGTACAGCACAGGTGAAGATAATCATACAGTAAGAGGGAAGAGCAGGAGCAGAGCATTGTGTCCTCCTGGAGGTGTCATGTTGGGAGGTATGACATAGGTATGAGCACTGGGTCAGTATTGGGGTACAGCACAGGTGAAGATAATCATACAGTTAGAGGGAAGAGCAGGAGCAGAGCATTGTGTCCTCCTGGAGAGGTCATGTTGGGAGGTATGACATAGGTATGAGCACTGGGTCAGTATTAGGATACAGCACAGGTGATGGTAATCATACAGTAAGAGGGAAGAGCAGGAGCAGAGCATTGTGTCCTCCTGGAAAGGTCATGTTGGGAGGTATGACATGGGTATGAGCACTGGGTCAGTATTAGGGTACAGCACAGGTGATGGTAATCATACAGTAAGAGAGAAGAGCAGGAGCAGAGCATTGTGTCCTGGAGAGGTCATGTTGGGAGGTATGACATAGGTATGAGCACTGGGTCAGTATTAGGGTACAGCACAGGTGATGGTAATCATACAGAAAGAGGGAAGAGCAGGAGCAGAGCATTGTGTCCTCCTGGAAAGGTCATGTTGGGAGGTATGACATGGGTATGAGCACTGGGTCAGTATTAGGGTACAGCACAGGTGATGGTAATCATACAGTAAGAGGGAAGAGCAGGAGCAGAGCATTGTGTCCTCCTGGAGAGGGTCATGTTGGGAGGTATGACATAGGTATGAGCACTGGGTCAGTATTAGGGTACAGCACAGGTGATGGTAATCATACAGTAAGAGAGAAGAGCAGGAGCAGAGCATTGTGTCCTGGAGAGGTCATGTTGGGAGGTATGACATAGGTATGAGCACTGGGTCAGTATTAGGGTACAGCACAGGTGATGGTAATCATACAGCAAGAGGGAAGAGCAGGAGCAGGGCATTGTGTCCTCCTGGAGAGGTCATGTTGGGAGGTATGACATAGGTATGAGCACTGGGTCAGTATTAGGGTACAGCACAGGTGATGGTAATCATACAGTAAGAGGGAAGAGCAGGAGCAGAGCATTGCGTCCTCCTGGAGAGGTCATGTTGGGAGGTATGACATAGGTATGAGCACTGGGTCAGTATTAGGATACAGCACAGGTGATGGTAATCATACAGTAAGAGGGAAGAGCAGGAGCAAGCATTGTGTCCTCCTGGAGAGGGTCATGTTGGGAGGTATGACATAGGTATGAGCACTGGGTCAGTATTAGGGTACAGCACAGGTGATGGTAATCATACCGTAAGAGGGAAGAGCAGAGCATTGTGTCCTCCTGGAGAGGTCATGTTGGGAGGTATGACATAGGTATGAGCACTGGGTCAGTATTAGGGTACAGCACAGGTGATGGTAATCATACAGTAAGAGGGAAGAGCAGGAGCAAAGCATTGTGTCCTCCTGGAGAGGTCATGTTGGGAGGTATGACATAGGTATGAGCACTAGGTCAGTATTAGGATACAGCACAGGTGATGGTAATCATACAGTAAGAGGGAAGAGCAGGAGCAGAGCATTGTGTCCTCCTGGAGAGGTCATGTTGGGAGGTATGACATAGGTATGAGCACTGGGTC
This sequence comes from Pseudophryne corroboree, assembly GCF_028390025.1. NCBI lineage: Eukaryota > Metazoa > Chordata > Amphibia > Anura > Myobatrachidae > Pseudophryne > Pseudophryne corroboree. The sequence continues at coordinate 490,948,954 of NC_086451.1, forward strand.
AGTATTAGGATACAGCACAGGTGATGGTAATCATACAGAAAGAGGGAAGAGCAGGAGCAGAGCATTGTGTCCTCCTGGAGAGGTCATGTTGGGAGGTATGACATAGGTATGAGCACTGGGTCAGTATTAGGATACAGCACAGGTGATGGTAATCATACAGAAAGAGGGAAGAGCAGGAGCAGAGCATTGTGTCCTCCTGGAAAGGTCATGTTGGGAGGTATGACATGGGTATGAGCACTGGGTCAGTATTAGGGTACAGCACAGGTGATGGTAATCATACAGTAAGAGAGAAGAGCAGGAGCAGAGCATTGTGTCCTGGAGAGGTCATGTTGGGAGGTATGACATAGGTATGAGCACTGGGTCAGTATTAGGGTACAGCACAGGTGATGGTAATCATACAGTAAGAGGGAAGAGCAGGAGCAGAGCATTGTGTCCTCCTGGATAGGTCATGTTGGGAGGTATGACATAGGTATGAGCACTGGGTCAGTATTAGGGTACAGCACAGGTGATGGTAATCATACAGTAAGAGGGAAGAGCAGGAGCAGGGCATTGTGTCCTCCTGGAGAGGTCATGTTGGGAGGTATGACATAGGTATGAGCACTGGGTCAGTATTAGGGTACAGCACAGGTGATGGTAATCATACAGTAAGAGGGAAGAGCAGGAGCAGAGCATTGCGTCCTCCTGGAGAGGTCATGTTGGGAGGTATGACATAGGTATGAGCACTGGGTCAGTATTAGGATACAGCACAGGTGATGGTAATCATACAGTAAGAGGGAAGAGCAGGAGCAAGCATTGTGTCCTCCTGGAGAGGGTCATGTTGGGAGGTATGACATAGGTATGAGCACTGGGTCAGTATTAGGGTACAGCACAGGTGATGGTAATCATACCGTAAGAGGGAAGAGCAGAGCATTGTGTCCTCCTGGAGAGGTCATGTTGGGAGGTATGACATAGGTATGAGCACTGGGTCAGTATTAGGGTACAGCACAGGTGATGGTAATCATACAGTAAGAGGGAAGAGCAGGAGCAAAGCATTGTGTCCTCCTGGAGAGGTCATGTTGGGAGGTATGACATAGGTATGAGCACTGGGTCAGTATTAGGGTACAGCACAGGTGATGGTAATCATACAGTAAGAGGGAAGAGCAGGAGCAGAGCATTGTGTCCTCCTGGAGAGGTCATGTTGGAAGGTATGACATAGGTATGAGCACTGGGTCAGTATTAGGGTACAGCACAGGTGATGGTAATCATACAGTAAGAGGGACGAGCAGGAGCAGAGCATTGTGTCCTCCTGGAGAGGTCATGTTGGGAGGTATGACATAGGTATGAGCACTGGGTCAGTATTGGGGTACAGCACATGTTATGGTTTCATACAGTAAGAGGGAAGAGCAGGAGCAGAGCATTGTGTCCTCCTGGAGAGGTCATGTTGGGAGGTATGACATAGGTATAAGCACTGGGTCAGTATTAGGGTACAGCACAGGTGATGGTAATCATACAGTAAGAGGGAAGAGCAGGAGCAGAGCATTGTGTCCTGGAGAGGTCATGTTGGGAGGTATGACATAGGTATGAGCACTGGGTCAGTATTAGGATACAGCACAGGTGATGGTAATCATACAGTAAGAGAGAAGAGCAGGAGCAGAGCATTGTGTCCTCCTGGAGAGGTCATGTTGGGAGGTATGACACAGGTATGAGCACTGGGTCAGTATTAGGGTACAGCACGGGTGATGGTAATCATACAGTAAGAGGGGAGTGCAGGAGCAGAGCATTGTGTCCTCCTGGAGAGGTCATGTTGGGAAGTATGACATAGGTATGAGCACTGGGTCAGTATTGGGGTACAGCACAGGTGATGGTAATCATACAGTAAGAGGGAAGAGCAGGAGCAGAGCATTGTGTCCTCCTGGAGAGGTCATGTTGGGAGGTATGACATAGGTATGAGCACAGGGTCAGTATTAGGGTACAGCACAGGTGATGGTAATCATACAGTAAGAGGGGAGAGCAGGAGCAGAGCATTGTGTCCTCCTGGAGAGGTTCATGTTGGAAGGTATGACATAGGTATGAGCACTGGGTCAGTATTAGGGTACAGCACAGGTGATGGTAATCATACAGTAAGAGGGGAGAGCAGGAGCAGAGCATTGTGTCCTCCTGGAGAGGTTCATGTTGGAAGGTATGACATAGGTATGAGCACTGGGTCAGTATTAGGGTACAGCACAGATGATGGTAATCATACAGTAAGAGGGAAGAGCAGGAGCAGAGCATTGTGTCCTCCTGAAGAGGGTCATGTTGGGAGGAATGACATAGGTATGAGCACTGGGTCAGTATTAGGATACAGCACAGGTGATGGTAATCATACAGTAAGAGGGAAGAGCAGAAGCAGAGCATTGTGTCCTCCTGGAGAGGTCATGTTGGAAGGTATGACATAGGTATGAGCACTGGGTCAGTATTAGGGTACAGCACAGGTGATGGTAATCATACAGTAAGAGGGACGAGCAGGAGCAGAGCATTGTGTCCTCCTGGAGAGGATCATGTTGGGAGGTATGACATAGGTATGAGCACTGGGTCAGTATTAGGGTACAGCACAGGTGATGGTAATCATACAGTAAGAGGGAAGAGCAGGAGCAGAGCATTGTGTCCTCCTGGAGAGGTCATGTTGGGAGGTATGACATAGGTATGAGCACTGGGTCAGTATTAGGGTACAGCACAGGTGATGGTAATCATACAGTAAGAGGGAAGAGCAGGAGCAGAGCATTGTGTCCTCCTGGAGAGGGTCATGTTGGGAGGTATGATATAGGTATGAGCACTGGGTCAGTATTAGGGTACAGCACAGGTGATGGTAATCATACAGAAAGAGGGAAGAGCAGGAGCAGAGCATTGTGTCCTCCTGGAGAGGTCATGTTGGGAGGTATGACATGGGTATGAGCACTGGGTCAGTATTAGGGTACAGCACAGGTGATGGTAATCATACAGTAAGAGGGAAGAGCAGGAGCAGAGCATTGTGTCCTCCTGGAGAGGTCATGTTGGGAGGTATGACATAGGTATGAGCACTGGGTCAGTATTAGGGTACAGCACAGGTGATGGTAATCATACAGTAAGAGAGAAGAGCAGGAGCAGAGCATTGTGTCCTGGAGAGGTCATGTTGGGAGGTATGACATAGGTATGAGCACTGGGTCAATATTAGGGTACAGCACAGGTGATGGTAATCATACAGTAAGAGGGAAGAGCAGGAGCAGAGCAATGTGTCTTCCTGGAGAGGGTCATTTTGGGAGGTATGACATAGGTATGAGCACTGGGTCAGTTTTAGGGTACAGCACAGGTGATGGTAATCATACAGTAAGAGGGAAGAGCAGGAGCAGAGCATTGTGTCCTCCTGGAGAGGGTCATGTTGGGAGGTATGACATAGGTATGAGCACTGGGTCAGTATTAGGGTACAGCACAGGTGATGGTAATCATACAGTAAGAGGGAAGAGCAGGAGCAGAGCATTGTGTCCTCCTGGAGAGGTCATGTTGGGAGGTATGACATAGGTATGAGCACTGGGTCAGTGTTGGGGTACTGCACAGGTGATGGTAATCATACAGTAAGAGGGAAGAGCAGGAGCAGAGCATTGTGTCCTCCTGGAGAGGTCATGTTGGGAGGTATGACATAGGTATGAGCACTGGGTCAGTATTGGGGTACTGCACAGGTGATGGTAATCATACAGTAAGAGGGAAGAGCAGGAGCAGAGCATTGTGTCCTCCTGGAGAGGTCATGTTGGGAGGTATGACATAGGTATGAGCACTGGGTCAGTGTTGGGGTACAGCACAGGTGATGGTAATCATACAGTAAGAGGGAAGTGCAGGAGCAGAGCATTGTGTCCTCCTGGAGAGGTCATGTTGGGAGGTATGACATAGGTATGAGCACTGGGTCAGTATTAGGGTACAGCACAGGTGATGGTAATCATACAGTAAGAGGGAAGAGCAGGAGCAGAGCATTGTGTCCTCCTGGAGAGGTCATGTTGGGAGGTATGACATAGGTATGAGCACTGGGTCAGTATTAAGGTACAGCACAGGTGATAGTAATCATACAGTAAGAGGGAAGAGCAGGAGCAGAGCATTGTGTCCTGGAGAGGTCATGTTGGGAGGTATGACATAGGTATGAGCACTGGGTCAGTATTAAGGTACAGCACAGGTGATGGTAATCATACAGTAAGAGGGAGAGCAGGAGCAGAGCATTGTGTCCTCCTGGAGAGGTCATGTTGGGAGGTATGACATAGGTATGAGCACTGGGTCAGTATTAGGGTACAGCACAGGTGATGGTAATCATACAGTAAGAGGGAAGAGCAGGAGCAGGGCATTGTGTCCTCCTGGAGAGGTCATGTTGGGAGGTATGACATAGGTATGAGCACTGGGTCAGTATTAGGGTACAGCACAGGTGATGGTAATCATACAGTAAGAGGGAAGAGCAGGAGCAGAGCATTGCGTCCTCCTGGAGAGGGTCATGTTGGGAGGTATGACATAGGTATGAGCACTGGGTCAGTATTAGGATACAGCACAGGTGATGGTAATCATACAGTAAGAGGGAAGAGCAGGAGCAGGGCATTGTGTCCTCCTGGAGATGTCATGTTGGGAGGTATGACATAGGTATGAGCACTGGGTCAGTATTAGGGTACAGCACAGGTGATGGTAATCATACAGTAAGAGGGAAGAGCAGGAGCAGGGCATTGTGTCCTCCTGGAGAGGTCATGTTGGGAGGTATGACATAGGTATGAGCACTGGGTCAGTGTTGGGGTACAGCACAGGTGATGGTAATCATACAGTAAGAGGGAAGTGCAGGAGCAGAGCATTGTGTCCTCCTGGAGAGGTCATGTTGGGAGGTATGACATAGGTATGAGCACTGGGTCAGTATTAGGGTACAGCACAGGTGATGGTAATCATACAGTAAGAGGGAAGAGCAGGAGCAGAGCATTGTGTCCTCCTGGAGAGGTCATGTTAGGAGGTATGACATAGGTATGAGCACTGGGTCAGTATTAGGGTACAGCACAGATGATGGTAATCATACAGTAAGAGGGAAGAGCAGGAGCAGGGCATTGTGTCCTCCTGGAGAGGTCATGTTGGGAGGTATGACATAGGTATGAGCACTGGGTCAGTATTGGGGTACAGCACAGGTGATGGTAATCATACAGTAAGAGGGAAGAGCAGGAACAGAGCATTGTGTCCTCCTGGAGAGGTCATGTTGGGAGGTATGACATAGGTATGAGCACTGGGTCAGTATTAGGGTACAGCACAGGTGATGGTAATCATACAGTAAGAGGGAAGAGCAGGAGCAGAGCATTGCGTCCTCCTGGAGAGGTCATGTTGGGAGGTATGACATAGGTATGAGCACTGGGTCAGTATTAGGATACAGCACAGGTGATGGTAATCATACAGTAAGAGGGAAGAGCAGGAGCAGAGCATTGTGTCCTCCTGAAGAGGGTCATGTTGGGAGGAATGACATAGGTATGAGCACTGGGTCAGTATTAGGATACAGCACAGGTGATGGTAATCATACAGTAAGAGGGAAGAGCAGGAGCAGAGCATTGTGTCCTCCTGGAGAGGTCATGTTGGGAGGTATGACATAGGTATGAGCACTGGGTCAGTATTGGGGTACAGCACAGGTGATGGTAATCATACAGTAAGAGGGAAGAGCAGGAGCAGAGCATTGTGTCCTCCTGGAGAGGTCATGTTGGGAGGTATGACATAGGTATGAGCACTGGGTCAGTATTGGGGTACAGCACAGGTGATGGTAATCATACAGTAAGAGGGAAGAGCAGGAGCAGAGCATTGTGTCCTCCTGGAGAGGTCATGTTGGAAGGTATGACATAGGTATGAGCACTGGGTCAGTATTAGGGTACAGCACAGGTGATGGTAATCATACAGTAAGAGGGACGAGCAGGAGCAGAGCATTGTGTCCTCCTGGAGAGGATCATGTTGGGAGGTATGACATAGGTATGAGCACTGGGTCAGTATTAGGGTACAGCACAGGTGATGGTAATCATACAGTAAGAGGGAAGAGCAGGAGCAGAGCATTGTGTCCTCCTGGAGAGGTCATGTTGGGAGGTATGACATAGGTATGAGCACTGGGTCAGTATTAGGGTACAGCACAGGTGATGGTAATCATACAGAAAGAGGGAAGAGCAGGAGCAGAGCATTGTGTCCTCCTCGAGAGGTCATGTTGGGAGGTATGACATGGGTATGAGCACTGGGTCAGTATTAGGGTACAGCACAGGTGATGGTAATCATACAGTAAGAGGGAAGAGCAGGAGCAGAGCATTGTGTCCTCCTGGAGAGGTCATGTTGGGAGGTATGACATGGGTATGAGCACTGGGTCAGTATTAGGGTACAGCACAGGTGATGGTAATCATACAGTAAGAGAGAAGAGCAGGAGCAGAGCATTGTGTCCTCCTGGAGAGGTCATGTTGGGAGGTATGACATAGGTATGAGCACTGGGTCAATATTAGGGTACAGCACAGGTGATGGTAATCATACAGTAAGAGGGAAGAGCAGGAGCAGAGCAATGTGTCTTCCTGGAGAGGGTCATTTTGGGAGGTATGACATAGGTATGAGCACTGGGTCAGTTTTAGGGTACAGCACAGGTGATGGTAATCATACAGTAAGAGGGAAGAGCAGGAGCAGAGCATTGTGTCCCTTCTGGAGAGGTCATGTTGGGAGGTATGACATAGGTATGAGCACTGGGTCAGTATTAGGGTACAGCACAGGTGATGGTAATCATACAGTAAGAGGGAAGAGCAGGAGCAGAGCATTGTGTCCTCCTGGAGAGGTCATGTTGGGAGGTATGACATAGGTATGAGCACTGGGTCAGTATTAGGGTACAGCACAGGTGATGGTAATCATACAGTAAGAGGGAAGAGCAGGAGCAGAGCATTGTGTCCTCCTGGAGAGGTCATGTTGGGAGGTATGACATAGGTATGAGCACTGGGTCAGTATTAGGGTACAGCACAGGTGATGGTAATCATACAGTAAGAGGGAAGAGCAGGAGCAGGGCATTGTGTCCTCCTGGAGAGGTCATGTTGGGAGGTATGACATAGGTATGAGCACTGGGTCAGTATTAGGGTACAGCACAGGTGATGGTAATCATACAGTAAGAGGGAAGAGCAGGAGCAGAGCATTGTGTCCTCCTGAAAAGGTCATGTTGGGAGGTATGACATAGGTATGAGCACTGGGTCAGTATTAGGGTACAGCACAGGTGATGGTAATCATACAGTAAGAGGGAAGTGCAGGAGCAGAGCATTGTGTCCTCCTGGAGAGGTCATGTTGGGAGGTATGACATAGGTATGAGCACTGGGTCAGTATTAGGGTACAGCACAGGTGATGGTAATCATACAGTAAGAGGGAAGAGCAGGAGCAGAGCATTGTGTCCTCCTGGAGAGGTCATGTTGGGAGGTATGACATAGGTATGAGCACTGGGTCAGTATTAGGGTACAGCACAGGTGATGGTAATCATACAGTAAGAGGGAAGAGCAGGAGCAGGGCATTGTGTCCTCCTGGAGAGGTCATGTTGGGAGGTATGACATAGGTATGAGCACTGGGTCAGTGTTGGGGTACAGCACAGGTGATGGTAATCATACAGTAAGAGGGAAGTGCAGGAGCAGAGCATTGTGTCCTCCTGGAGAGGTCATGTTGGGAGGTATGACATAGGTATGAGCACTGGGTCAGTATTAGGGTACAGCACAGGTGATGGTAATCATACAGTAAGAGGGAAGAGCAGGAGCAGAGCATTGCGTCCTCCTGGAGAGGTCATGTTGGGAGGTATGACATAGGTATGAGCACTGGGTCAGTAGGATACAGCACAGGTGATGGTAATCATACAGTAAGAGGGAAGAGCAGGAGCAGAGCATTGTGTCCTCCTGGAGAGGGTCATGTTGGGAGGTATGACATAGGTATGAGCACTGGGTCAGTATTAGGGTACAGCACAGGTGATGGTAATCATACCGTAAGAGGGAAGAGCAGAGCATTGTGTCCTCCTGGAGAGGTCATGTTGGGAGGTATGACATAGGTATGAGCACTGGGTCAGTATTAGGATACAGCACAGGTGATGGTAATCATACAGTAAGAGGGAAGAGCAGGAGCAGAGCATTGTGTCCTCCTGGAGAGGTCATGTTGGAAGGTATGACATAGGTATGAGCACTGGGTCAGTATTAGGGTACAGCACAGGTGATGGTAATCATACAGTAAGAGGGAAGAGCAGGAGCAGAGGATTGTGTCCTCCTGGAGAGGTCATGTTGGAAGGTATGACATAGGTATGAGCACTGGGTCAGTATTAGGGTACAGCGCAGGTGATGGTAATAATACAGTAAGAGGGAAGAGCAGGAGCAGAGCATTGTGTCCTCCTGGAGAGGTCATGTTGGGAGGTATGACATAGGTATGAGCACTGGGTCAGTATTAGGGTACAGCACAGGTGATGGTAATCATACAGAAAGAGGGAAGAGCAGGAGCAGAGCATTGTGTCCTCCTCGAGAGGTCATGTTGGGAGGTATGACATGGGTATGAGCACTGGGTCAGTATTAGGGTACAGCACAGGTGATGGTAATCATACAGTAAGAGGGAAGAGCAGGAGCAGAGCATTGTGTCCTCCTGGAGAGGTCATGTTGGGAGGTATGACATGGGTATGAGCACTGGGTCAGTATTAGGGTACAGCACAGGTGATGGTAATCATACAGTAAGAGAGAAGAGCAGGAGCAGAGCATTGTGTCCTCCTGGAGAGGTCATGTTGGGAGGTATGACATAGGTATGAGCACTGGGTCAATATTAGGGTACAGCACAGGTGATGGTAATCATACAGTAAGAGGGAAGAGCAGGAGCAGAGCAATGTGTCTTCCTGGAGAGGGTCATTTTGGGAGGTATGACATAGGTATGAGCACTGGGTCAGTTTTAGGGTACAGCACAGGTGATGGTAATCATACAGTAAGAGGGAAGAGCAGGAGCAGAGCATTGTGTCCCTTCTGGAGAGGTCATGTTGGGAGGTATGACATAGGTATGAGCACTGGGTCAGTATTAGGGTACAGCACAGGTGATGGTAATCATACAGTAAGAGGGAAGAGCAGGAGCAGAGCATTGTGTCCTCCTGGAGAGGTCATGTTGGGAGGTATGACATAGGTATGAGCACTGGGTCAGTATTAGGGTACAGCACAGGTGATGGTAATCATACAGTAAGAGGGAAGAGCAGGAGCAGAGCATTGTGTCCTCCTGGAGAGGTCATGTTGGGAGGTATGACATAGGTATGAGCACTGGGTCAGTATTAGGGTACAGCACAGGTGATGGTAATCATACAGTAAGAGGGAAGAGCAGGAGCAGGGCATTGTGTCCTCCTGGAGAGGTCATGTTGGGAGGTATGACATAGGTATGAGCACTGGGTCAGTATTAGGGTACAGCACAGGTGATGGTAATCATACAGTAAGAGGGAAGAGCAGGAGCAGAGCATTGTGTCCTCCTGAAAAGGTCATGTTGGGAGGTATGACATAGGTATGAGCACTGGGTCAGTATTAGGGTACAGCACAGGTGATGGTAATCATACAGTAAGAGGGAAGTGCAGGAGCAGAGCATTGTGTCCTCCTGGAGAGGTCATGTTGGGAGGTATGACATAGGTATGAGCACTGGGTCAGTATTAGGGTACAGCACAGGTGATGGTAATCATACAGTAAGAGGGAAGAGCAGGAGCAGAGCATTGTGTCCTCCTGGAGAGGTCATGTTGGGAGGTATGACATAGGTATGAGCACTGGGTCAGTATTAGGGTACAGCACAGGTGATGGTAATCATACAGTAAGAGGGAAGAGCAGGAGCAGGGCATTGTGTCCTCCTGGAGAGGTCATGTTGGGAGGTATGACATAGGTATGAGCACTGGGTCAGTGTTGGGGTACAGCACAGGTGATGGTAATCATACAGTAAGAGGGAAGTGCAGGAGCAGAGCATTGTGTCCTCCTGGAGAGGTCATGTTGGGAGGTATGACATAGGTATGAGCACTGGGTCAGTATTAGGGTACAGCACAGGTGATGGTAATCATACAGTAAGAGGGAAGAGCAGGAGCAGAGCATTGCGTCCTCCTGGAGAGGTCATGTTGGGAGGTATGACATAGGTATGAGCACTGGGTCAGTAGGATACAGCACAGGTGATGGTAATCATACAGTAAGAGGGAAGAGCAGGAGCAGAGCATTGTGTCCTCCTGGAGAGGGTCATGTTGGGAGGTATGACATAGGTATGAGCACTGGGTCAGTATTAGGGTACAGCACAGGTGATGGTAATCATACCGTAAGAGGGAAGAGCAGAGCATTGTGTCCTCCTGGAGAGGTCATGTTGGGAGGTATGACATAGGTATGAGCACTGGGTCAGTATTAGGATACAGCACAGGTGATGGTAATCATACAGTAAGAGGGAAGAGCAGGAGCAGAGCATTGTGTCCTCCTGGAGAGGTCATGTTGGAAGGTATGACATAGGTATGAGCACTGGGTCAGTATTAGGGTACAGCACAGGTGATGGTAATCATACAGTAAGAGGGAAGAGCAGGAGCAGAGGATTGTGTCCTCCTGGAGAGGTCATGTTGGAAGGTATGACATAGGTATGAGCACTGGGTCAGTATTAGGGTACAGCACAGGTGATGGTAATAATACAGTAAGAGGGAAGAGCAGGAGCAGAGCATTGTGTCCTCCTGGACAGGTCATGTTGGGAGGTATGACATAGGTATGAGCACTGGGTCAGTATTAGGGTACAGCACAGGTGATGGTAATCATACAGTAAGAGGGAAGAGCAGGAGCAGAGCATTGTGTCCTCCTGGAGGGGTCATGTTGGGAGGTATGACATAAGTATGAGCACTGGGTCAGTATTAGGGTACAGCACAGGTGATGGTAATCATACAGTAAGAGGGAAGAGCAGGAGCAGAGCATTGTGTCCTCCTGGAGAGGTCATGTTGGGAGGTATGACATAGGTATGAGCACTGGGTCAGTATTAGGGTACAGCACAGGTGATGGTAATCATACAGTAAGAGGGAAGAGCAGGAGCAGAGCATTGTGTCCTCCTGGAGAGGTCATGTTGGGAGGTATGACATAGGTATGAGCACTGGGTCAGTATTGGGGTACAGCACAGGTGATGGTAATCATACAGTAAGAGGGAAGAGCAGGAGCAGAGCATTGTGTCCTCCTCGAGAGGTCATGTTGGGAGGTATGACACAGGTATGAGCACTGGATCAGTATTAGGGTACAGCACAGGTGATGGTAATCATACAGTAAAGAGGGAAGAGCAGGAGCAGAGCATTGTGTCCTCCTGGGGAGGTCATGTTGGGAGGTATGACATAGGTATGAGCACTGGATCAGTATTAGGGTACAGCACAGGTGATGGTAATCATACAGTAAGAGGGAAGAGCAGGAGCAGAGCATTGTGTCCTCCTGGAGAGGTCATGTTGGGAGGTATGACATAGGTATGAGCACTGGGTCAGTATTGGGGTACAGCACAGGTGAGGGTTCTCATACAGTAAGAGGGTAGTACAGGAGCAGAGCATTGTGTCCTCCTGGAGAGGTCATGTTGGGAGGTATGACATAGGTATGAGCACTGGGTCAGTATTAGGGTACAGCACAGGTGATGGTAATCATATAGTAAGAGCAGGAGCAGGGCATTGTGTCCTCCTGGAGAGGTCATGTTGGGAGGTATGACATAGGTATGAGCACTGGGTCAGTATTAGGGTACAGCACAGGTGATGGTAATCATACAGTAAGAGGGAAAAGCAGGAGCAGAGCATTGTGTCCTCCTGGAGAGGGTCATGTTGGGAGGTATGACATAGGTATGAGCACTGGGTCAGTATTAGGGTACAGCACAGGTGATGGTAATCATACAGTAAGAGGGAAGAGCAGGAGCAGAGCATTGTGTCCTCCTGGAGAGGTCATGTTGGGAGGTATGACATAGGTATGAGCACTGGGTCAGTATTAGGGTACAGCACAGGTGATGGTAATCATACAGTAAGAGGGAAGTGCAGGAGCAGAGCATTGTGTCCTCCTGGAGTGGTCATGTTGGGAGGTATGACATAGGTATGAGCACTGGGTCAGTATTAGGGTACAGCACAGGTGATGGTAATCATACAGTAAGAGGGAAGAGCAGGAGCAGAGCATTGTGTCCTCCTGGAGAGGTCATGTTGGGAGGTATGACATAGGTATGAGCACTGGGTCAGTGTTGGGGTACAGCACAGGTGATGGTAATCATACAGTAAGAGGGAAGTGCAGGAGCAGAGCATTGTGTCCTCCTGGAGAGGTCATGTTGGGAGGTATGACATAGGTATGAGCACTGGGTCAGTATTAGGGTACAGCACAGGTGATGGTGATCATACAGTAAGAGGGAAGAGCAGGAGCAGAGCATTGTGTCCTCCTGGAGAGGTCATGTTGGGAGGTATGACATAGGTATGAGCACTGGGTCAGTATTAGGGTACAGCACAGGTGATGGTAATCATACAGTAAGAGGAAAGAGCAGGAGCAGGGCATTGTGTCCTCCTGGAGAGGTCATGTTGGGAGGTATGACATAGGTATGAGCACTGGGTCAGTGTTGGGGTACAGCACAGGTGATGGTAATCATACAGTAAGAGGGAAGTGCAGGAGCAGAGCATTGTGTCCTCCTGGAGAGGTCATGTTGGGAGGTATGACATAGGTATGAGCACTGGGTCAGTATTAGGGTACAGCACAGGTGATGGTGATCATACAGTAAGAGGGAAGAGCAGGAGCAGAGCATTGTGTCCTCCTGGAGAGGTCATGTTGGGAGGTATGACATAGGTATGAGCACTGGGTCAGTATTAGGGTACAGCACAGGTGATGGTAATCATACAGTAAGAGGGAAGAGCAGGAGCAGGGCATTGTGTCCTCCTGGAGAGGTCATGTTGGGAGGTATGACATAGGTATGAGCACTGGGTCAGTATTAGGGTACAGCACAGGTGATGGTAATCATACAGTAAGAGAGAAGAGCAGGAGCAGAGCATTGTGTCCTGGAGAGGTCATGTTGGGAGGTATGACATAGGTATGAGCACTGGGTCAGTATTAGGGTACAGCACAGGTGATGGTAATCATACAGTAAGAGGGAAGAGCAGGAGCAGAGCATTGTGTCCTCCTGGAGAGGTCATGTTGGGAGGTATGACATAGGTATGAGCACTGGGTCAGTATTAGGGTACAGCACAGGTGATGGTAATCATACAGTAAGAGGGAAGTGCAGGAGCAGAGCATTGTGTCCTCCTGGAGTGGTCATGTTGGGAGGTATGACATAGGTATGAGCACTGGGTCAGTATTAGGGTACAGCACAGGTGATGGTAATCATACAGTAAGAGGGAAGAGCAGGAGCAGAGCATTGTGTCCTCCTGGAGAGGTCATGTTGGGAGGTATGACATAGGTATGAGCACTGGGTCAGTATTAGGGTACAGCACAGGTGATGGTAATCATACAGTAAGAGGAAAGAGCAGGAGCAGGGCATTGTGTCCTCCTGGAGAGGTCATGTTGGGAGGTATGACATAGGTATGAGCACTGGGTCAGTGTTGGGGTACAGCACAGGTGATGGTAATCATACAGTAAGAGGGAAGTGCAGGAGCAGAGCATTGTGTCCTCCTGGAGAGGTCATGTTGGGAGGTATGACATAGGTATGAGCACTGGGTCAGTATTAGGGTACAGCACAGGTGATGGTGATCATACAGTAAGAGGGAAGAGCAGGAGCAGAGCATTGTGTCCTCCTGGAGAGGTCATGTTGGGAGGTATGACATAGGTATGAGCACTGGGTCAGTATTAGGGTACAGCACAGGTGATGGTAATCATACAGTAAGAGGGAAGAGCAGGAGCAGGGCATTGTGTCCTCCTGGAGAGGTCATGTTGGGAGGTATGACATAGGTATGAGCACTGGGTCAGTATTAGGGTACAGCACAGGTGATGGTAATCATACAGTAAGAGGGAAGAGCAGGAGCAGAGCATTGCGTCCTCCTGGAGAGGTCATGTTGGGAGGTATGACATAGGTATGAGCACTGGGTCAGTATTAGGATACAGCACAGGTGATGGTAATCATACAGTAAGAGGGAAGAGCAGGAGCAGAGCATTGTGTCCTCCTGGAGAGGGTCATGTTGGGAGGTATGACATAGGTATGAGCACTGGGTCAGTATTAGGGTACAGCACAGGTGATGGTAATCATACCGTAAGAGGGAAGAGCAGAGCATTGTGTCCTCCTGGAGAGGTCATGTTGGGAGGTATGACATAGGTATGAGCACTGGGTCAGTATTAGGATACAGCACAGGTGATGGTAATCATACAGTAAGAGGGAAGAGCAGGAGCAGAGCATTGCGTCCTCCTGGAGAGGTCATGTTGGGAAGTATGACATAGGTATGAGCACTGGGTCAGTATTAGGGTACAGCACAGGTGATGGTAATAATACAGTAAGAGGGAAGAGCAGGAGCAGAGCATTGTGTCCTCCTGGACAGGTCATGTTGGGAGGTATGACATAGGTATGAGCACTGGGTCAGTATTAGGGTACAGCACAGGTGATGGTAATCATACAGTAAGAGGGAAGAGCAGGAGCAGAGCATTGTGTCCTCCTGGAGGGGTCATGTTGGGAGGTATGACATAAGTATGAGCACTGGGTCAGTATTAGGGTACAGCACAGGTGATGGTAATCATACAGTAAGAGGGAAGAGCAGGAGCAGAGCATTGTGTCCTCCTGGAGAGGTCATGTTGGGAGGTATGACATAGGTATGAGCACTGGGTCAGTATTAGGGTACAGCACAGGTGATGGTAATCATACAGTAAGAGGGAAGAGCAGGAGCAGAGCATTGTGTCCTCCTCGAGAGGTCATGTTGGGAGGTATGACACAGGTATGAGCACTGGATCAGTATTAGGGTACAGCACAGGTGATGGTAATCATACAGTAAAGAGGGAAGAGCAGGAGCAGAGCATTGTGTCCTCCTGGGGAGGTCATGTTGGGAGGTATGACATAGGTATGAGCACTGGATCAGTATTAGGGTACAGCACAGGTGATGGTAATCATACAGTAAGAGGGAAGAGCAGGAGCAGAGCATTGTGTCCTCCTGGAGAGGTCATGTTGGGAGGTATGACATAGGTATGAGCACTGGGTCAGTATTGGGGTACAGCACAGGTGAGGGTTCTCATACAGTAAGAGGGTAGTACAGGAGCAGAGCATTGTGTCCTCCTGGAGAGGTCATGTTGGGAGGTATGACATAGGTATGAGCACTGGGTCAGTATTAGGGTACAGCACAGGTGATGGTAATCATACAGTAAGAGGGAAGAGCAGGAGCAGAGCATTGTGTCCTCCTGGAGAGGTCATTTTGGGAGGTATGACATAGGTATGAGCACTGGGTCAGTATTAGGGTACAGCACAGGTGATGGTAATCATACAGTAAGAGGGAAAAGCAGGAGCAGAGCATTGTGTCCTCCTGGAGAGGGTCATGTTGGGAGGTATGACATAGGTATGAGCACTGGGTCAGTATTAGGGTACAGCACAGGTGATGGTAATCATACAGTAAGAGGGAAGAGCAGGAGCAGAGCATTGTGTCCTCCTGGAGAGGTCATGTTGGGAGGTATGACATAGGTATGAGCACTGGGTCAGTATTAGGGTACAGCACAGGTGATGGTAATCATACAGTAAGAGGGAAGTGCAGGAGCAGAGCATTGTGTCCTCCTGGAGTGGTCATGTTGGGAGGTATGACATAGGTATGAGCACTGGGTCAGTATTAGGGTACAGCACAGGTGATGGTAATCATACAGTAAGAGGGAAGAGCAGGAGCAGAGCATTGTGTCCTCCTGGAGAGGTCATGTTGGGAGGTATGATATAGGTATGAGCACTGGGTTAGTATTAGGGTACAGCACAGGTGATGGTAATCATACAGTAAGAGGGAAGAGCAGGAGCAGAGCATTGTGTCCTCCTGGAGAGGGTCATGTTGGAAGGTATGACATAGGTATGAGCACTGGGTCAGTATTAGGGTACAGCACAGGTGATAGTAATCATACAGAAAGAGGGAAGAGCAGGAGCAGAGCATTGTGTCCCTCCTGGAGAGGGTCATGTTGGGAGGTATGACATAGGTATGAGCACTAGGTCAGTATTGGGGTACAGCACAGGTGATGGTAATCATACAGTAAGAGAGAAGAGCAGGAGCAGAACATTGTGTCCTCCTGGAGAGGTCATGTTGGGAGGTATGACATAGGTATGAGCACTGGGTCAGTATTAGGGTACAGCACAGGTGATGGTAATCATACAGTAAGAGGGAAAAGCAGGAGCAGAGCATTGTGTACTCCTGGAGAGGTCATGTTGGGAGGTATGACATAGGTATGAGCACTGGGTCAGTATTAGGGTACAGCACAGGTGATGGTAATCATACAGTAAGAGGGAAGAGCTGGAGCAGAGCATTGTGTCCTCCTGGATAGGTCATGTTGGGAGGTATGACATAGGTATGAGCACTGGGTCAGTATTAGGGTACAGCACAGGTGATGGTAATTATACAGTAAGAGGGAAGAGCAGGAGCAGAGCATTGTGTCCTCCTGGAGAGGTCATGTTGGAAGGTATGACATAGGTATGAGCACTGGGTCAGTGTTGGGGTACAGCACAGGTGATGGTAATCATACAGTAAGAGGGAAGTGCAGGAGCAGAGCATTGTGTCCTCCTGGAGAGGTCATGTTGGAAGGTATGACATAGGTATGAGCACTGGGTCAGTATTAGGATACAGCACAGGTGATGGTAATCATACAGTAAGAGAGAAGAGCAGGAGCAGAGCATTGTGTACCTCCTGGAGAGGTCATGTTGGGAGGTATGACATAGGTATGAGCACTGGGTCAGTATTAGGGTACAGCACAGGTGATGGTAATCATACAGTAAGAGGGAAGTGCAGGAGCAGAGCATTGTGTCCTCCTGGAGAGGGACATGTTGGGAGGTATTACATAGGTATGAGCACTGGGTCAGTATTAGGATACAGCACAGGTGATGGTAATCATACAGTAAGAGAGAAGAGCAGGAGCAGAGCATTGTGTACCTCCTGGAGAGGTCATGTTGGGAGGTATGACATAGGTATGAGCACTGGGTCAGTATTAGGGTACAGCACAGGTGATGGTAATCATACAGTAAGAGGGAAGTGCAGGAGCAGAGCATTGTGTCCTCCTGGAGAGGGACATGTTGGGAGGTATTACATAGGTATGAGCACTGGGTCAGTATTAGGGTACAGCACAGGTGATGGTAATCATACAGTAAGAGGGAGGTGCAGGAGCAGAGCATTGTGTCCTCCTGGAGAGGGTCATGTTGGGAGGTATGACATAGGTATGAGCACTGGGTCAGTATTGGGGTACAGCACAGGTGATGGTAATCATACAGTAAGAGGGAAGAGCAGGAGCAGAGCATTGTGTCCTCCTGGAGAGGTCATGTTGGGAGGTATGACATAGGTATGAGCACTGGGTCAGTATTAGGGTACAGCACAGGTGATGGTAATCATACAGTAAGAGGGAAGAGCAGGAGCAGAGCATTGTGTCCTCCTGGAGAGGGTCATGTTGGGAGGTATGACATAAGTATGAGCACTGGGCCAGTATTAGGGTACAGCACAGGTGATGGTAATCACACAGTAAGAGGGAAGAGCAGGAGCAGAGCATTGTGTCCTCCTGGAGAGGGTCATGTTGCGGGGTATGACATAGGTATGAGCACTGGGTCAGTATTGGGGTACAGCACAGGTGATGGTAATCATACAGTAAGAGAGAAGTGCAGGAGCAGAGCATTGTGTCCTCCTGGAGAGGGACATGTTGGGAGGTATGACATAGGTATGAGCACTGGGTCAGTATTAAGGTACAGCACAGGTGATGGTAATCATACAGTAAGAGGGAAGAGCAGGAGCAGAGCATTGTGTCCTCCTGGAGAGGTCATGTTCGGAGGTATGACATAGGTATGAGCACTGGGTCAGTATTAGGGTACAGCACAGGTGATGATAATCATACAGTAAGAGGGAAGAGCAGGAGCAGAGCATTGTGTCCTCCTGGAGAGGGTCATGTTGGGAGGTATGCTGGCAGCCAGGATGCCGCTGTCGGTATATTGACAGCCGGCATCCCAGCCACCGGTAAATCATACTGAAACCTTTTAAACCCCTTTCCTGCTTCTGACTTCCTGCTGGCTCTTGGGTGAGCTGGAAAACCCGGACTACTGCATTTCCCCTTGGAGCTGTGCAATCCAGAAAGCCCGGAGTAAAAAACCTTCACTGGAGGTGCAGAATGTGCAGGTCCTGTTTTTTTCTCCCTTTGAGGGAGCTGGTCCCACAGGAATGTGGGCAATTGTGGTGACACCAGCCCCTCTAATCACAATATATACTCTCTCTCTATATATATGATGTTTTACCTGCAGATCTATCTATCTATCTATCTATCTAATCTACTGCCACTCACTGCAGACAAACAATGGTAAATGCTCGGTCATTCCTGGAGATCATTATGTATCAGGTGCTGGAAAGGGAGAGGGGTCACAGACAAACAGACAGAGGGGGAGAGGGGGGGGGGGGGGTCTGCAAATCCCACCCCTACATTTCCCTTCAGCACACTAAAAATTACCTGTAACCATACCTGAACCTACCAGGTAATAGAAATTCACTGACCACTGACTGTTAGTAAATGAACTCGCTCCTGTGCTCTCTGCATAATGGAGTATTTATTTATTACCAGTATGTTATATAGCGCACACACATTCCGCAGTGCTGTACAGAGAATATTTGCCCATTCACATCAGCCCCTGCCCCATGGAGCTTACAATCTATATTCCCTATCACATGTACACACAGACACATTCATACTAGGGGTAATTTTGTTGGTATCCAATTAACCTGCCAGTATATATTTGGATTATGGGAGGAAACCGGAGTACCCAGAGGAAAATCCACTCAAGTACAGGGAGAACATACAAACTCCACACAGTTAGGGCCATGGTGGGAATGGAACCCATGACCTCAGCACTGTGAGGCAGTAATGCTAACCACTACACCATCCGTGCTGCCAATAATAATCTGTGTGTCAAGTGCATCTTGAATTGCGTGGCCTGATACTCCGAGATAAAGCGATACGGTTGTCATTTATTTTTATTAGAGAGATGCCGTATATGATGACCACAAATGCTGACTGTAGTATATGAGGATGTCACGAACCGATCACTCACCACTGTAGGTTCTGGGTGTTGAAATATGTACAACAGACTATGGGTTTGTTTATATGCATGTAGTTACCGTACAGGGGCAGCAGATGGCGCTGTATACTTACAGAGGTGTAGTGTTTGTCTGTTGCATATGTTTGTACTTGTTTGTTTTATCTCCTCACATGTGTGTTCTAGAAAAGTCTCTGAGGAAAGGAGATGAGCTGATGTTACTGACATGTTTAAGTTGAGAAGCTGATACTGAAACCTGTTGTTATATTGATCCTGCTATTCAGTACTATATAAAGAAGATATACATCTCAAGTCTCGTTCTGTCTGAATACAAGGTAACTCCTGAGGTGATCCTTTATCTATAAGACTTCCCGCTGCACACCTATGGTATCAATCCATCGCACTATGCCAACAGGTTATGGGCCCAGACTGGAGTCTATACAAGATAAAGTTTTCAGGAGTGCATCCTAAGCAGCATCCAGATCACGAGTTGCACTGCAAGTCCCAGCAGGCGCAGACAGCAGACTGTGTAACGTACACAAGAAACAACCCAGGAGAACCTTGGAAAGAAAACTGTGAGTAAAACAAGTTTAATACCACAGAAGAATAGAGAGATCTATACAAGGAAGGGTTATGGCAAATTACACAGATCTCAGACTAGCTGCTAGCAAGCTTTCTAATGAGAACTATCAGACATGGAAGTTTAAAGTAGAAATGCTATTAACCAGAGATGATTTATGGGATGTTATAAATGCAGACAGACCTGAAGGAGAGGATCAGCAGTGGATTAAGAAGGACAGACAGGCAAGAGCCACTATAAGTTTACTGGTGGAAGATGAACAGCTTATACACATAAGACTAGAGAGTACAGCTAAAGACATGTGGACAGCATTACAGAGAGTGCATGAAGGATCAAGTTTGAACAGCAAACTATTCCTATTAAGAAAATTATACCAAATGAGATTTAATAAAGGCAAGACAATGCAAGAACACATCAGTGCACTACTAGAGATAACCATACAGCTCAGGTCAATGGGAGAAGAAATCAAAAGCAACCACATAGTAGCCATCCTCCTGTGCAGTTTACCAGATACATACAGTGCACTAATAAATGCACTAGAAATGAGACCTGAAGCAGAAATCACACCAGACTTTGTGAAGAACAGGCTCATAGAGGAGTATCAACGCAGAAAGGAGCTTACAGAGTGCAATACTGAAAGTGACACAGAGAAAGCACTTAAAATGGCGGACACTAAGCCACACACCAGGGAAACAAGAGCTTGTTTCAGATGCAAGAAAGTGGGTCACCTGAAAAAAGATTGCACCATATGGAAGACAGAGCAGCACAAACCACCAGAAAGATTACACAAACAAAGAGCCAAAGCCACACTTACAGATACAGGAGCACACACTTGGAATGGAACATTTAAAGCGACAGTAACCCAATTGTCAGAAAAGTGGTATGTAGACTCAGGAGCGACTAGTCATATGACAAATAACAAGGACTTCTTTACTGAACTTGATTTGAACCATAAAGAAACAATCTACCTAGCAGATGGAACAAATATCATTGCAGAAGGGAAAGGGAATGGTAAATTCCTATGCTCCAAGGGTAATGGCAGCTATGCAGAAATACCCGTAACAGATGTGCTATATGTTCCCAAGCTTGAAGGAGCACTGCTATCAGTAAAGAATCTAGTAGAAAAAGGACTTACTGTAAAGTTTCAGAATAATAAGTGTTTTATCCAAAATGGAAGAGAAACACTAGCTACAGCCAGAATAAAAGAACATTTATACTGTCTGGATATCGCAGCACAGCAGGCAAAGCTGAGTACACAGAAACACGCTGACTGTATTCACAAGTGGCATAGAAGATTAGGACACAGACACCCAGATTGCATAAAGGAAATGCAGGAGAGAGACCTAGCCAGGGATCTCAAAGTGTCAGACTGTTCGGAAATGATGAAGTGTCAATGCTGCATAAAAGCAACAAGGACGACAATTCCTAAGAAAAGTGAAAACAGAGCTTCCAGACCACTAGACCTGGTACATAGTGATGTATGCGGACCTATGAAAACGCGAACCGTAGGAGACAAAAGGTATATGCTGACATTCATTGACGACTACTCCAGGTTCACAGTCACTTATTTAATAAAAAGTAAAGATGAAGTCTTAGAAAAGCTGCAAGACTACGTGAACATGACCAGAAACAGGTTCAAGAGGAATATGCTAACTCTTCGCAGCGACAATGGAGGCGAGTTCACAGGTCAGAAAATAGAACGGTACTTGAGAGGACTCGGTATTGAGCATCAGAAGACAGTACCATATACACCAGAGCAAAATGGCGTATCTGAGAGGAAAAACAGATCACTAACAGAAATGATAAGGTGCATGCTTACAGATTCAGGACTACCTGATAAATATTGGGGTGAAGCAGCAGCAACAGCCACCTATCTTCAAAACAGACTACTTTCCAAAGCAGTAAGGAAGACACCATATGAGCTGTGGCACGGTAAGAAACCCAGCTTAAAGCACATTAGAGTTTTTGGATGCAGAGCCTTCGTTTACATTCCTGCTGAAAAACGAAGCAAGTTGCAGAACCGAGCAGAAGAGGGAGTTCTAGTCGGCTATAGTGAACATTCAAAAGGCTACAGAATCTTAAATCCAAGAACTGGAAAAGTAGTTATAAGCAACAGTGTGACATTCATAGAAGAAACACGAGATGATGTCATAATTCCAGTAGACTCTACTGAAGAAGAAAGCACTGAATCCAAAGAAACAGATGAAGTAGAGATCACTCAAGAAGTTGAAGTACAACACAAGACAAATACCAGCGACACTCATGAGAGTGCATCCGAGGGGGTGAGACGCTCTTCAAGAGAAAATAAGGGAAAAGCACCTACACGTTTATCTTACAAAGCAAAAGCTATTAACATACAAGAACCTGCAACATGGGAAGAAATTGCTAATTTTTCTGAAAGAGAAGCACAGAAATGGCTAGGAGCCGCAAAAGAAGAAATGGAATCAATGGAAGACAATCAGACATGGACATTGACCAGACTACCAATAGACAAAAAGGCCATAAGATGTAAATGGACTTTTAAGGTCAAGTATGATTCTGAAGGAAAAATAGAAAGATACAAGGCAAGACTGGTCGCTAAAGGATATTCACAGAAATTTGGAGAAGATTATGATGAAACGTTTGCTCCAGTTGTGAAGCACACTACCATTAGAACCTTACTCCTAACAGCAGCCATAAAGGGTATGCAAGTGAAACATTTCGATGTAAAGACGGCTTTCCTACATGGTGAACTAAAGGAAGATATATATATGGAACAACCACCAGGCTTCGTGAATTCTCAGAACCCAGATCATGTATGTAAACTTAACAAGAGTATATATGGTCTTAAACAAGCAGCAAGAGCATGGAATACAAAGATAAATGGAGTTCTGACAGAAAAGGGATTCATCAGAAGCAAAGCAGACCTATGTCTCTATACAAAGTTGATAGAGGAAAGATGGTTCTATGTATTGATTTACGTGGACGATTTGCTAGTTTGTTTTGAACAAGAAGGGGACGAAGTTGAATTGTTACAAGAACTAAACCGTCAGTTTGAAACAAAAGACCTCGGCCACATAACGCATTACTTGGGAATGCAAATCTCAAGAGAAGATGATGGAACATTCACACTAAGTCAGAAATACAAAATTCAGGAAACCATTGAGGAATTTGGTATACAAGATGCAAAGACAGCAAGCACTCCTATGGAGACAAGTTATGAAAAGGAACCAAATGATCAGAGCAACCTGTTACAGGATAACCATCTATACAGAAAAGCCATAGGAAAATTGCTATACATTGCAACCGTCACCAGACCAGATATCTCCACAGCAGTCGGGATTTTAAGCAGAAAAGTCTCTAAACCAACCAAGATGGATTGGAATGCAGTTAAGAGGGTAATTCGTTACTTAAAGGGAACGATTAACAAGAAGCTTAAGCTCTCAGCAAACACAAGTCACAAGTTAACAGGATATGTTGACGCAGATTGGGCTGGAGATACAAGTGACAGAAAATCCACAAGTGGATATCTATTCTCTATCGGAGAAGGATTAATCAGCTGGACAAGCAAGAAGCAGTCTACCGTAGCACTAGTATCTTCTACAGAAGCTGAATATATCGCAGCAGCTCACGCCAGTCAAGAAGTGGTATGGTTAATGCAACTACTATCAGACCTAGGAATGCCTCAAGAAGAACCTATCAAGATATATGAGGATAATCAAGGATGCCTTGCATTAGCGCAAACAGAAAGAGTGAACCCAAGAACCAAGCACATTGATGTCAAGCATCACTTCCTGAGGGATCTACAGGAACAAGGTCTTATAGAGTTGAACTATTGCCCAACAGAAGATATGACAGCTGATATCATGACTAAGCCTCTTACCAGAGAGAGACATTGGAGACTTACGTCAAAGATGGGTCTAACTGAAGAAACCCAGTCTGTTGAGAAGGGGTGTTGAAATATGTACAACAGACTATGGGTTTGTTTATATGCATGTAGTTACCGTACAGGGGCAGCAGATGGCGCTGTATACTTACAGAGGTGTAGTGTTTGTCTGTTGCATATGTATGTACTTGTTTGTGTTATCTCCTCACATGTGTGTTCTAGAAAAGTCTCTGAGGAAAGGAGATGAGCTGATGTTACTGACATGTTTAAGTTGAGAAGCTGATACTGAAACCTGTTGTTATATTGATCCTGCTATTCAGTACTATATAAAGAAGATATACATCTCAAGTCTCGTTCTGTCTGAATACAAGGTAACTCCTGAGGTGATACTTTATCTATAAGACTTCCCGCTGCACACCTATGGTATCGATCCATCGCACTATGCCAACACTGGGGTCCATCCGTTGCCGGCGCAGTTGCTCGTGGTGCTGTGCCGCCGTGTGGGGACTCTGTGTGGTCAGCGGTCTGTGTGGGGACCGAATGGCCGAAGGTGCCGCTGTGTGTCTGCAGCATAGGAGGCGGCCATGTTGGAAACCAAATGAGCACTTGTGAAACACCTGTGGGTAAGTGTTAGCCAATCCCGTGCTTCTGCTGCATTTAAGTAGGCTGGGATTATGTTACTCTGAGCCAGTGCTTTGTTGTATCTACTCTATGCCCTAGCTCTGTGCTCTCTCCGTGATATCCTGTGTGGTTCCAGTGGTCCCGATATCACCTCCGCTCCCAGGGGTCTGCCTGCAGCCTTCCCCACAAGAGATCCACCAGCTCCCTGCTGTGCTGTCAGTCAATCGCTCTCCAAGTGGCAACAAGTGGATTCCCAGAGTCCTATGAGAGGTTTCCCTGTTCAGTGACTGCCTGCTATAATCACAGTCTGTGGAAGTTCTACCTAATCCTGATCCTCGTTCTCTCATCATCCAGTGTAACTCATTCTTCACCATTGTCGTCTGCTGCTTCAAGTGTTATCTTCACAGCCTGCAAGTATTCCATTCAGTATTGTGTCTTCATTGTAGCTTCATTCAAGGACAATTCTTCACAGCCTTCCAGTTCAACCTTGTTCATGTAATACTCAACCTGCAGGTGTACTTCCCTTCTCCACCTCATATCTGCGTGTCCATGTAATACTCAACCTGCAGGTGTACTTCACTTCTCCACCTCATACCTGTGTATATGTCCATGTAATACTCAACCTGCAGGTGTACTTCCCTTCTCCACCTCATACCTGTGTATATGTCCATGTAATACTCAACCTGCAGGTGTACTTCCCTTCTCCACCTCATACCTGTGTATATGTCCATGTAATACTCACCCTGCAGGTGTACTTCCCTTCTCCACCTCATATCTGCGTGTCCATGTAATACTCAACCTGCAGGTGTACTTCCCTTCTCCACCTCATACCTGTGTATATGTCCATGTAATACTCAACCTGCAGGTGTACTTCCCTTCTCCACCTCATACCTGTGTGTATGTCCATGTAATACTCAACCTGCAGGTGTACTTCCCTTCTCCACCTCATACCTGCGTGTCCATGTAATACTCACCCTGCAGGTGTACTTCCCTTCTCCACCTCATACCTGTGTGTCCATGTAATACTCACCCTGCAGGTGTACTTCCCTTCTCCACCTCATACCTGTGTGTCCATGTAATACTCACCCTGCAGGTGTACTTCCCTTCTCCACCTCATACCTGTGTGTCCATGTAATACTCACCCTGCAGGTGTACTTCCCTTCTCCACTTCATACCTGTGTGTCCATGTAATACTCAACCTGCAGGTGTACTTTCCTTCTCCACTTCATACCTGTATGTCCATGTAATACTCACCCTGCAGGTGTACTTCCCTTCTCCACCTCATACCTGTGTGTCCATGTAATACTCACCCTGCAGATGTACTTCCCTTCTCCACCTCATACCTGTGTATATGTCCATGTAATACTCAACCTGCAGGTGTACTTCCCTTCTCCACCTCATACCTGTGTGTCCATGTAATACTCACCCTGCAGGTGTACTTCCCTTCTCCACTTCATACCTGTGTATATGTCCATGTAATACTCAGCCTGCAGGTGTACTTCCCTTCTCCACCTCATACCTGTATGTATGTCCATGTAATACTCACCCTGCAGGTGTACTTCCCTTCTCCACTTCATACCTGTGTATATGTCCATGTAATACTCACCCTGCAGGTGTACTTCCCTTCTCCACTTCATACCTGTGTATATGTTCATGTAATACTCAGCCTGCAGGTGTACTTCCCTTCTCCACCTCATACCTGTGTATATGTCCATGTGGGTTCACTACGGCTGGCCGGCGGTCGGGCTCCCGGCGACCAGAATCCCGGAAGCCGGGAGCCCGACCGCCGGCTTACGGACAGCGTGGCGAGCGCAAATGAGCCCCTTGCGGGCTCGCTGCGCTCGCCACGCTACGGGCACGGTGGCGCGCTACGCGCGCCACACTATTTTCTTCTCCCTCTATGGGGGTTGTGGACCCCCACGAGAGAAAATAAGTGTCGGTATGCCGGCTGTCGGGCTCCCGGCGCCGGTATACTGAGCGCCGGGAGCCCGACCGCCGGCATACAGAAGACCACCCGTCCATGTAATACTCAACCTGCAGGTGTACTTCCCTTCTCCACTGCATACCTGTGTATATGTCCATGAAATACTCACCCTGCAGGTGTACTTCCCTTCTCCACTTCATACCTGTGTATATGTCCATGTAATACTCACCCTGCAGGTGTACTTCCCTTCTCCACCTCATACCTGTGTATATGTCCATGTAATACTCACCCTGCAGGTGTACTTCCCTTCTCCACCTCATACCTGTGTATATGTCCATGTAATACTCACCCTGCAGGTGTACTTCCCTTCTCCACCTCATACCTGTGTATATGTCCATGTAATACTCACCCTGCAGGTGTACTTCCCTTCTCCACTTCATACCTGTGTATATGTCCATGTAATACTCACCCTGCAGGTGTACTTCCCTTCTCCACCTCATACCTGTGTATATGTCCATGTAATACTCACCCTGCAGGTGTACTTCCCTTCTCCACCTCATACCTGTGTGTACATGTAATACTCACCCTGCAAGTGTACTTCCCTTCTCCACCTCATACCTGTGTATACATGTAATACTCACCCTGCAGGTGTACTTCCCTTCTCCACCTCATACCTGTGTGTATGTCTATGTAATACTCAACCTGCAGGTGTACTTCCCTTCTCCACTTCATACCTGTGTGTCCATGTAATACTCACCCGGCAGGTGTACTTCCCTTCTCCACCTCATACCTGTGTATATGTCCATGTAATACTCACCCTGCAGGTGTACTTCCCTTCTCCACCTCATACCTGTGTGTCCATGTAATACTCACCCTGCAGGTGTACTTCCCTTCTACACCTCATACCTGTGTATATGTCCATGTAATACTCACCCTGCAGGTGTACTTCCCTTCTCCACCTCATACCTGTGTATATGTCCATGTAATACTCACCCTGCAGGTGTACTTCCCTTCTCCACATCATACCTGTGTATATGTCCATGTAATACTCACCCTGCAGGTGTACTTCCCTTCTCCACCTCATACCTGTGTATATGTCCATGTAATACTCACCCTGCAGGTGTACTTCCCTTCTCCACCTCATACCTGTGTGTACATGTAATACTCACCCTGCAGGTGTACTTCCCTTCTCCACCTCATACCTGTGTATATGTCCATGTAATACTCACCCTGCAGGTGTACTTCCCTTCTCCACCTCATACCTGTGTGTCCATGTAATACTCAACCTGCAGGTGTACTTCCCTTCTCCACTTCATACCTGTGTGTCCATGTAATACTCACCCTGCAGGTGTACTTCCCTTCTCCACCTCATACCTGTGTGTCCATGTAATACTCACCCTGCAGGTGTACTTCTCTTCTCCACCTCATTCCTGTGTGTCCATGTAATACTCAGCCTGCAGGTGTACTTACCTTCTCCACTTCATACCTGTGTATATGTCCATGTAATACTCAGCCTGCAGGTGTACTTCCCTTCTCCACTTCATACCTGTGTATATGTCCATGTAATACTCACCCTGCAGGTGTACTTCCCTTCTCCACTTCATACCTGTATATATGTCCATGTAATACTCACCCTGCAGGTGTACTTCCCTTTTCCACCTCATACCTGTGTGTCCATGTAATACTCACCCTGCAGGTGTACTACCCTCTCCACTTCATACCTGTGTATATGTCCATGTAATACTCAGCCTACAGGTGTACTTCCCTTCTCCACTTCATACCTGTGTATATGTCCATGTAATACCCACCCTGCAGGTGTACTTCCCTTCTCCACCTCATACCTGTGTATATGTCCATGTAATACTCACCCTGCAGGTGTACTTCCCTTCTCCACCTCATACCTGTGCATATGTCCATGTAATACTCACCCTGCAGGTGTAGTTCCCTTCTCCACCTCATACCTGTGTATATGTCCATGTAATACTCACCCTGCAGGTGTACTTCCCTTCTCCACCTCATACCTGTGTATATGTCCATGTAATACTCACCCTGCAGATGTACTTCCCTTCTCCACCTCATACCTGTGTATATGTCCATGTAATACTCACCCTGCAGGTGTACTTCCCTTCTCCACCTCATACCTGTGTGTCCATGTAATACTCACCCTGCAGGTGTACTTCCCTTTTCCACCTCATACCTGTGTGTCCATGTAATACTCACCCTGCAGGTGTTCTTCCCTTCCCCACCTCATACCTGTGTATATGTCCATGTAATACTCACCCGGCAGGTGTACTTCCCTTCTCCACCTCATACCTGTGTATATGTCCATGTCATACTCACCCTGCAGGTGTACTTCCCTTCTCCACCTCATACCTGTGTGTCCATGTAATACTCACCCTGCAGGTGTACTTCCCTTCTCCACCTCATACCTGTGTCCATGTAAGACTCACGCTGCAGGTGTACTTCCCTTCTCCACCTCATACCTGTGTATATGTCCATGTAATACTCACCCTGCAGGTCTACTTCCCTTCTCCACCTCATACCTGTGTATATGTCCATGTAATACTCACCCTGCAGGTCTACTTCCCTTCTCCACCTCATACCTGTGTATATGTCCATGTAATACTCAGCCTACAGGTGTACTTCCCTTCTCCACCTCATACCTGTGTGTCCATGTAATACTCACCCTGCAGGTATACTTCCCTTCTCCACCTCATACCTGTGTATATGTCCATGTAATACTCACCCTGCAGGTGTACTTCCCTTCTCCACCTCATACCTGTGTGTCCATGTAATACTCACCCTGCAGGTGTACTTCCCTTCTCCACCTCATACCTGTGTGTCCATGTAATACTCACCCTGCAGGTGTACTTCCCTTCTCCATCTCATACCTGTGTGTCCATGTAATACTCACCCTGCAGGTGTACTTCCCTTCTCCACTTCATACCTGTGTGTCCATGTAATACTCAACCTGCAGGTGTACTTCCCTTCTCCACTTCATACCTGTGTGTCCATGTAATACTCACCCTGCAGGTGTACTTCCCTTCTCCACCTCATACCTGTGTGTCCATGTAATACTCACCCTGCAGGTGTACTTCCCTTCTCCACCTCATTCCTGTGTGTCCATGTAATACTCAACCTGCAGGTGTACTTCCCTTCTCCACCTCATACCTGTGTGTCCATGTAATACTCACCCTGCAGGTGTACTTCCCTTCTCCACCTTATACCTGTGTGTATGTCCATGTAATACTCAGCCTGCAGGTGTACTTCCCTTCTCCACCTCATACCTGTATGTATGTATGTATGTATGTATGTATGTATGTATGTATGTATGTCCATGTAATACTCACCCTGCAGGTGTACTTCCCTTCTCCACTTCATACCTGTGTATATGTCCATGTAATACTCACCCTGCAGGTGTACTTCCCTTTTCCACCTCATACCTGTGTGTCCATGTAATACTCACCCTGCAGGTGTACTTCCCTTCTCCACTTCATACCTGTGTGTCCATGTAATACTCAACCTGCAGGTGTACTTCCCTTCTCCACTTCATACCTGTGTGTCCATGTAATACTCACACTGCAGGTGTACTTCCCTTCTCCACCTCATACCTGTGTGTCCATGTAATACTCACCCTGCAGGTGTACTTCCCTTCTCCACCTCATTTCTGTGTGTCCATGTAATACTCAACCTGCAGGTGTACTTCCCTTCTCCACCTCATACCTGTGTGTCCATGTAATACTCACCCTGCAGGTGTACTTCCTTTCTCCACTTCATACCTGTGTGTCCATGTAATACTCAACCTGCAGGTGTACTTCCCTTCTCCACCTCATACCTGTGTATATGTCCATGTAATACTCACCCGGCAGGTGTACTTCCCTTCTCCACCTCATACCTGTGTATATGTCCATGTAATACTCAGCCTGCAGGTGTACTTCCCTTCTCCACCTCCTACCTGTGTATATGTCCATGTAATACTCACCCTGCAGGTGTACTTCCCTTCTCCACTTCATACCTGTGTATATGTCCATGTAATACTCACCCTGCAGGTGTACTTCCCTTCTCCACCTCATACCTGTGTATATGTCCATGTAATACTCACCCTGCAGGTGTACTTCCCTTCTCCACCTCATACCTGTGTATATGTCCATGTAATACTCACCTTGCAGGTGTTCTTCCCTTCTCCACCTCATACCTGTGTGTCAAAGTCAGAAAAATATCTCTATGCACACTACCATATTTGCACCTCACACAGGTCCGTGCTGCGCATGCGTACGCTCTCCCGTACGTGCACATACTCACAGTCGCGGGCACCCGCAGGCGCATGGTATGCGTATTTACGGTAGAGTTTATGTGGTTGTAGCGTGCGACTCAATCGTTACATATTTTCAGTAATAATGTATTTTGTAGATCATGGTCCCTTTGATAGATTCTGAAAGTTTGGTTAATATAGAATGTTTATGAACAGAGGAATCCCTCTTTGTTTGATACGAAGGGTCAGACAGGAGTAATACAGTGGTGTTTAGTATCCATCGGAAGAATAGTTAATTAGAAATATTCCGGTGTTGGTTTGAAGCAGATCAATCGCTCGTGCGAATAGTTATGGACATAAGAAGTTTATGAACATTTACTTTATTTGCACTTTATTACCCATGCGGCGGGAAACCCAGTTTCCCTCCCACCTGAGCAGTTGGAAATCGTCACAGCCCACCTGTATGAATTAACCTATGACCTTTTGTTATAATGCGAAGCCGAATTCCTGTGTCCAATGGACGATCAGATTGTAGGGACCATTAGATTGCATTGTGTGTGGGGCATAAATAGGCAGGCCGACCACGTCCAGCTCTCACTCTTCAACGGTTCTCATTGCTGAAAATCGGGTGCTGGATGTCCAGGCGCATGCGATCGTTTACCCTTGTGCGTAAGTTTCTCTCCGTAATCATTGTCTTTCTGTGAGCCATTTCTCTCATATATATCTCTCTCTCTCTCTCTCTCCCTTCTCCTTCTCTCGTATCTCCCATTGACTAGTATTGTATTGTATTAGATCAGCATAGTATTGTATTGTATTTCTTGTATAGTTATTTGGTTAGGAAGTCTCTGTTATATTGTAGTGTATCATTTGTACTGTGATTCTTTTTGCAAGTATAATAGTTATAATACAGATAATAGGCTTTGGACCCTAAACCAGTATCTGTGTATTTCCTATAGTTTTAAGTGTTCACTTGAGCGTCGGTGACGCTCAAGCAGCTTTGTAGTTAGTCAGGTTACACAAGGTTGCACTTACACCCTGTATTCACATTAAGGTATTCTGTGTATTTCATTAATAATAGGTTTAGACATAAAGGTATAGCGTTGTGAGCGTCTGCGCCGCTGGTGATCTCCTCGTGGTCTCGAGCGTCCGCTACGCCATAGCGAATCATTACGTTAGTCATAGCCAACAGAGTGCTTGTCTGTGATCTCTGGGCCGTGAGCGAACGTGACGCGTGAGCGTCTCGCCTACGGCTGAGCGATCGTTACGCAACTTGCGTACCCTTACGGTACTTCTTAAGTAAACAGCGTACAGTGTTCTTAGACCTCATAAAGGGTTGTATATACGATAAATAATTTAGCTTTATCAATTGGCGGCTCGTCCTGTCCTTCACATATCTGCACTAGGTAGATCAGCAGACATTATCCCTCAGCAAAGGGCGGGAGGTTGTCTCGTAGTGCTGACGGGATAAGCGTCTGCTTCGCTTAGATAACGAGTGCTGAAGGAATCCGGGAACCGGAGGTAAGAACAAAACGCTTGTGTTCTTTTTTTAAAAACTGTTTATTTTTCTTCTGTCTTGCGTATATACGCACGCATACATATATATATCTGCATTTCTTTTCCATCTGTGTATTTCATTTGTCGTATATCACCATCCTGTCTGCCAGTTTTTATAGTTGATAGAAAAGTGCTAAAAGAGACTTGCTGTTATTTCATAGTTTAAGAATAGAGGTAATAGTTAAAAGTGTAGACAAACACACAGGTTTGCCTGGGAGATAAGGCAAAGCCAGTGGGGTACGCGGTAGATGATCAGGGATCGTTTACATTGATAAAAGTATATTGTGTTACGGTGGATCTTTGTTTTGCGTACACGTGTCTCTAACAAAGACTAGCGTACGCAATCCAAAGGCCGACGCACGCAGCGTTCATTACGCAACGTAGCGTCCGGTTACGCCCACGTAGCTCAAGTCACGATAAGTTGATTTTTAACGCAACGTGATAAGTAACGCACAGCGGTAAATAACGCAAGTCTATTTTTGGAAATCAAAAAATTTAAATTAACAGATCCTGCTCCTAATTGGTAACACAGCTGGGCTGAAGAAAATTTTCTGCGCAGAAATAGAAATAGAAACAAAAGTGTACATGTGATGAGTGAGTGTTTTTACAATTTTTAAAGGTTGAACCACAAGAAAAGTCGAGTACTCGTGAGGTACATGCGTGTAAGTGACGTGCACGGTGGCTAGGGAGGCATCTCTGGTTAAATACAATTTTGAGCATTAGAGTATAGCGGACCAGGAGGTCATACTGTAACAAGACCAGGAGGTCATACTGTAACAAGACCAGGAGGTCATAACAGACCAGGAGGTCCAGGTACAGCCGACAAGGAAGTCCGCTATACAGTTCACAGGCACAACACCGAAAAGGGTTGGTGCAACAGCCATATAGGCCATATAAGCTCTGGCTGAAGGAATTCGCAGTCGTAAGTTTCGATTCCATTGGTCTTTCCGTACATAAGCTTAGTTGTTTGTGTACTGAACGACTGGACCGCACGTAAGTGTGTGCAGTAGTTAGTAATCTGACCTAATACCATTAGAGTAAAGGGGTCACAAACGCTATCTGTACACTCTAACGTGATTTGTGTAATTTTTTTTATTTTAAGGGAAGTTCGCTGCTCACTCAGGAACTATCCAGCAACCAATAGTTACTGGAAAGAGTAAGTGTTCTTCGGATAACCCTCACAGGTTCCAGTAAATAGAGGTTC
Source organism: Pseudophryne corroboree (assembly GCF_028390025.1). Taxonomy (NCBI): domain Eukaryota; kingdom Metazoa; phylum Chordata; class Amphibia; order Anura; family Myobatrachidae; genus Pseudophryne; species Pseudophryne corroboree. The sequence goes on from NC_086451.1 coordinate 490,982,088, forward strand.
AGGTCGCAGGGGCCCTAGGTCGAGTACGCCAGCACCATATCGGTGTGATCAGGTCGTATAGGTCGGCGTGGGCGAGTGAGTGGGGTACTCGGTAAACCGCCACCGTCAGCCTATTGTTGGCATTTGGTTTTTCGTAAAGGGTTGGCTAAATAAAGCAACACTTTCGAACTATGGGGGCCACTTGTTCAGGTAGGGGGCGATCAACCTCGGTTCGGGTTGATTCAGTGGTCCGGCCAATTGGGTCGGCCAGGTATATCATGTGTGAGAAATATGGAAGTCACACAGAAACTTTATGTGATGAATGGGAGAGAATGACTGTGCATGACGGGGAGAAATTCCCAAGAATAGGGAGCTTCAGCTCAGAAGTGTTACAAAATTTAAGGAGGAGGATATGTCTCATAAAATCAACAAAGAGACGAATTCAGCATTATGATTATTTACAGTTGTGGCAACAGGAAGGTGAGATACAGAGAGGTTTGGCTCAGGCGGCGGGATCTGGCACTAACAGAAAACTAATTGCCACGGCCCCACCGCCACCATATATATCAGGAGAGAAGTTGATTACGGAGAGAGACGCACTAAGGTGTAACACAAAATCACTTAGTAACTGTGTAAATGTTAATGATAATGTTAACCCATGCAAGTATTAACCCGTGCAAGTTGTACCCTGTTTTGAACTTTCCTCAGGAGTGTGATCAAGAGGACGAATCGGCAACGATTTCAGCGCTCTCTCTAGCAGCCACCATAGCAGAGACCACAGTAGGCACAGCTCCACCCACGAGATTAGTAAAGGTCCCTAGCGGAGGGATAGGTGAGGTCGTATCAACTGGTAAGTACGGCACCATGCATTATGCTGAAACTATTTCACCACAGCCTGTAGAATCTACACAGAATGAGGTTGTTAGAATTACACCTGTTAGAGTAATAGCAGTGCCAAATGGGAAAACAGACGCATCAGGAGCCACTCCCATTAGGAACATCGCCATGTACACTCCATTTTCCCGAATGGAATTAAGGACCATAGTGTCTGAATTTCCTGACCCTAGAAAAGACTTAGTTGCCAGTCAAAAATACATCAGAGACTTAGGTAACACTGTAGAGCCCAACAATAAAGACTGGCAGATATTGCTGAGAGCGTGTTTACCCTCAAATGTTGACGCAACTCAATTTTTAGCTGATTGCGGACTAGATCATGATGTACCTCTTACAGATGTGTACAACCAAGATAATGTGAAAAGAATAAACTTGCAGCTAAAAGAGTATTTCCCAGCAGTAGCTAAATGGAATAAGATATTCTCCATTAAACAGAAGGAGTCAGAGACAGCTGCAGAGTATTTTCACAGAGCATTATTAGAAATGGCAAAATACACAGGTATAGAGGACATTAAAACAGACACAAACCATCGGGAAGTAGCAGTATCGGTACTGATGGATGGTTTAAAAGAGTCATTGAAGACTAGGGTACAGACCACGCAACCTTGTTGGCGAGGTCTGTCTGTGGCTACTTTGAGAGAGGCTGCTATTGATCACGACAGAAACATCACCAGACACAGGGAACAACAAGGTGACAAATTAATGTCAGTAAGTATACAGGCTCTGACCACAAGGCAGCCTTTGTTTGTATCACCAAATCCTGTGGGTAAGTCAAGTATGGTTACTTGTTATTCTTGTCACAAACAGGGACACATGGCACGAGATTGTAGAGTAAAGAATCCACGAAACTCATACCAAACCCCTAGACAACGACACGACACACGACATTGGGAGCAAGGTCCGCAGAAACGGAGTTATGAGCCACATACAGGGGAAACAAAAAGATATCCCCCAAACAGAGACTGGCATGACTCTGGTAGTTCCCAACTATCTCCCTCACAAGTAGTTGCTGCCAGCGGGATTCAGGGAGGTCACCATACCCAATAGGGGTGTGGCCATACCTGTAATGTGCAGCCAGTAAAATTAATTGCCAACCTTGAAAGTGAACCCGAGGTCGCAATCAATGTAGCTGGTAAAACTTTAAACTTTCTTGTAGACACAGGGGCGGCCAAGTCAGTGATAAATTCGACAGTGGGCATGAGAACCACTGGTAGGACAATTCCAGCCATGGGAGTAACAGGAGTAGTCCAGCACTACCCTGTTAGCAAACCAGCCGAGATTACAATAGGGCCTTTGCATACCAAGCATTCCTTTTTGCTGGCTGCTTCGGCACCAACCAATCTCCTGGGAAGAGACTTACTGTGTAAAATGGGGTGCGTCATTTATTGTACTCCTGAAGGTGTATTCTTGGACATACCTGAGAAACACGCTCAGGAAGTGCGAGACATGTTAGACTCCCCATCAAAATTAATGTCACATACCATTATGACAAATAGGAATCCATCCCAAATAGAAGAGATGACATCTCAGATACCAGAGTCACTTTGGACAAAAGACGGACAGGACACTGGATTAATGGCAAACGTAGCTCCAGTAGTGGTACAAGTAAAAGATGGTAGGATAGCTCCAAAAATCCCACAATATCCTCTGAAGCCAGAGGTGGAGTTAGGAGTTTACCCAGTAATAGAGCGCTTGCTACAACAGGGCATTCTAGTAAGAACGTCCAGCACTGCCAATAGTCCCATCTTCCCTGTTAAGAAGAGTGGGGGGAGGGGTTACAGGCTAGTGCAGGATCTAAGGGGGATTAACAAAATAGTTGAGAGTCAGTTCCCCGTAGTGCCAAATCCAGCTGTCATCCTAATGCAAATCCCTCCCACTGCCAAATTTTTCACTGTTATTGACCTCTGCTCCGCTTTCTTTTCGGTACCTCTGCACCCTGACAGCCAATATTTGTTTGCATTCACATACAGAGGAGTCCAATACACGTGGACTCGATTGCCCCAAGGTTTCATAGATAGTCCAAGTATATTTTCTCAGGCTTTGCATGATTGTTTACAGTCTTTCCAACCAGACAGTGGATCAGTATTGATACAGTATGTGGACGATTTATTACTGTGTTCAGATTCACTGGAAGCATCTCTGAAGGATACGAAACAGCTCCTGTTTCATCTTTCAGACACCGGACACAAGGTGTCCAAAGACAAGTTGCAATTATGCCAAACTAAGGTAAAATATTTGGGACACTGTCTAACACAAGGACTGAGACACCTGACCGCTGATAGAATCCAAACAATTAGAGACATGACTCTACCACAAACCCAGCAACAGATCAGAACGTTTTTAGGAATGTGTGGGTATTGCCGTAATTGGATCCCAGGGTTTTCCATATTGGCGCTACCTTTGCAGGAAATGGTCTCCTCAAACAAACCTGATAGGATTTTGCATACAGACGAATCCGAAACAGCATTTGAGAGACTCAAACAGTGCCTAACGCAGGCGCCAGCGCTAGGTATGCCAGACTATGGGAAACCCTTTGAACTATACGGAACAGAAAGTGCTGGTTGCGCAGCAGGTGTACTAACCCAAAAACACGGTGATGCCAGCAGGCCAGTTGCATACTACAGCGCTCAGCTAGACACGGTAGCGCGATCCCTCCCCACATGCTTGCGAAGCGTTGCTGCGGTAGCATTGCTAGTGACAAAAAGCGAAGACGTCGTGCTAGGCCACAACCTCACAATCCATACGCCACATGCAGTATCAGCCTTATTGAATTCTGCCCAAACCAGACACGTCTCATCAGCGAGGTTTACAAGATGGGAATTGGCACTAATGGCCCCCGTAAACATCACCATAAGGAGATGCAGTGCATTAAATCCTGCAACATATCTCCCAGGTGTGCCTGGTCAGGCACAAAGGGTGGAAGGTGAGAGTGCTGGGGAAGGAGGATTCAATACAAAGGATGATACACATGACTGTATGGAATATTTGACCCAAAATTTTACCGCAAGGCCTGACATCAGTGACAACCCACTGGAAGATGCAGAACTCACGTTCTACACGGACGGTAGTTGTCACAGACAGTCAGACTCGGGAGACTTGTGTACTGGATACGCAGTCGTAGATGACCAAGACACCATAGAAGCGGAACCGCTAGGCCCACCTCACTCAGCCCAGGTTGCTGAACTGGTCGCCCTAACCAGAGCATGTGAATTGGCTAAGGGTAAGTCAGCCAATATCTACACCGATTCTAGATACGCATTCGGGGTAGTCCATGATTTCGGAGCCCTATGGCGTCTCAGAAATTTCATGACGGCCGCTGGTACACCGGTAGCGCATGCAACTCACATAAAAAGGCTTCTAACAGCGATACAGGAACCCGACAGAGTGGCTGTTATCAAGTGTAAAGCACACACATATAGCCAAGACCCGGTATCACTTGGTAACAGCCGAGCAGACGAAGCTGCTAAGTTAGCAGCTGCTACCCCCATACAGACAGACACCACACAATTGATGGTATTTAATACCATTAACACACAGAAGTTGTGTGAAATGCAAAATTTGTGTTCCACACAGGAAAAGGCAGTCTGGAAGGCAAAGGGATGTAGCCAAGAGTCCTCAGGACTCTGGACGGATGGACATGGTAAACCAGTGGCCCCCAGAGCATATCTTCCATGTCTGGCTGAAGCAGCTCACGGACTGACTCATCTAGGCAAGGAAGGGATGTGCAAATTGGTAAGAGCCTATTGGTGCGCCCCAGGATTCTCCTCTCATGCGAGTAAAAGAGCAATGTCATGCCTTACCTGTCTGAGAAAGAATATTGGAAAGGCAATACCTACAGAACCATCCCATATCCCACCTGCCGGCGGCCCTTTTCAGGTAATACAAATTGACTTCATTCAATTACCCCCTTGTCGGAATTTGAAATATGTACTTGTTTGTATAGATGTTTTCTCGAATTGGGTCGAAGCATTTCCTGCAGCTACAAATACCGCTATGTTTACAGCTAAGAAAATTGTGCAGGAATTTGTATGTAGATATGGTATCCCTAGAATAATCGAAAGTGATAGGGGTACCCATTTTACAGGTGATGTCTTTCAAGGAATGCGTAAGTTGATGGGAATTGATAGCAAGCTGCACACTCCGTACCGTCCACAGGCGAGTGCGAAGGTCGAAAGAGTGAACAGCACTATTAAAAATAAATTGAGTAAAGTGATGGCAGAGACAGGATTGACATGGCCAGAAGCTTTACCCATTGTATTGTACAGTATCAGAACCACTCCCAGGTCCCCTCTTAATCTATCCCCTTTTGAAATCTTGTTTGGTCGACAACCGCATGCCATGATTAACCCTCAGGATGATTTGAAATGTAACAATGAAGTAACTGTAAAGTACTTGATTAACATGAGTAAACAGTTAAGGAATCAAAATGATAATCTGAAGTTGGTGATTCCTGATCTACCTGATAGTAATTGTCATGACATTGAACCTGGGGATTATGTAATGATACGAAATTTTCTACGCTCAGGTTGCCTTATTGACAGATGGGAAGGACCATACCAGGTCTTATTGACTAGCACTACAGCATTGAAGGTTGCTGAGAGAGAGACTTGGGTCCATTCATCCCACTGCAAGAAGGTTGCTGATCCAGAGAAGTCCCGTGATAAGGAACAGACGGTAGAGGTTGTATCACTGGAGTGTCTGTTCCAGGAGGACTGAGGCGGCACCTGAGCCTTGAAGACCGAGAGCTGTTGTCGACTCCCCACTCCCTTTTATTGTTTTTCTCCACTTCCCATCCCCTCTCCCTCAAATGTATTTTTCCTCCTTCTCATTCTTCTTCATCTCCTCCTCAAAGATGGACTTGCCCCAAGAGACTGTGATCCGGATTTTCCTGTTGACCATGATGTTAACCAGAGCAGTCTGTTCCGGCGAGAGTACCATGGAGGTCGATAGAGGTTCTGGAATGGGTTCTGATGATAAAGATGGAGGCGTAGTTTTCCAAGATCAACCTAACCAACAAGCAAAGGCGAGTATCAGAAAACGATCCGATAGCATTGATCATAGAAGAAATTGTGACGGATTGTTAGCTGAAGAAAACTGTATCTGTAGGCTCTGTAACAATGTCATTGAGGATGGGTGCATAAAGAAATGCCAATCCAGTTTTAATATCCATATGGACCGGCATCCATTGAGTGATTATCACTCCTTAGTGGGTAACGTATTAAACAAAACAGATTGTTGGGTATGCTCCCAAGTACCTCAGGGTCATAGCAAATCAGGGCTAGTACCATTTCCTTTAACGATAGGGGAGGTATTTGAGTTAAATGGTGGGAGACCGGTGGACCGGAGGTTTAATATCTCCAGCCCTCCTAGTTTGAAGCTCCACCAATACCACGTGGATAGGTCCCTCTTATGTTTTAACATCTCCAATCCCAGAAAGCCGGGAAATTGGGAAGTATCATGGAGTGACCACACCATGACCTTTTCACATAGAGCAGATAGAATGCCTACAGATACAGAGCTTGTACGCCACATAGCCAGTAGAGGAAAATCTTTCCGGTATAGATACACTTTAGGAAATAGGATTACTAGAGTTGGAGAAGTATCACCAGGATACTGTGCACATATCGTACAACCTGATACGTGCATTAAGCAGATGGAAGAATTAGGGCTAGGAGAGTTCACCTGGAAGGTGTGTAATATGGTAATGTCCTTCTCTGTCCCATATGTTCTCCCCGATGATGCATATTTCATATGCGGGAGAAAGGCGTACAAGTGGCTTGCCCCAAACTCTGAAGGATTGTGTTATATTGGAAAAGTATTGCCTGAAGTGATGACTGTAACACATGACAAAATGAAAGACATACACCGTGGTGCCCAAGCTCCTTATACTCACACTCATTACGAGCACCGAGTTAAAAGACAACTGTCAGAAAGGTTAGAGCATCCGGCCTCTGATCTGATCCATGAATCCACCGGGATTCAGGTTCTGGTGGCGTTAGATTTCACTCGCACCGCTCGAGGAGTGATGAATTATAGATACATTTCCGCACTCGCCAATTTGTTAGATAATATCACTGAAATGTATGATGACACGTTTAGATACACTGGAAGAGAACTTCAAGCTTATAAAACAGAACTGGTACAGCATAGAATGATTCTTAATTACCTCACAGCAGTGACAGGCGGATATTGTGTTACATTGGCAACACAGTACGGCGTGAAGTGTTGCACGTATATCACGAATAGCACCGAGGACCCGGTAGAGGTCATAGACCAAAAGATGGACGATATTCTCCAATTAAAGTGGGAATTTCGCCGAAAACACAATCTCACTTTTGCTGCTGTAGGTAATGAGCTGACTGGTTGGGTGTCATGGTTGAACCCGCGAAATTGGTTCTCCGGTTTAGGAGACTGGGCTCAAGGAGTCATAATGGATGTTGGAAAGTTCCTCCTATGTATCTTAGGTGTTGTTATATCTATTGGATTGATATTTAGATGCGGGCAGGCTTTAATGAGGTGCAAACAAAGTACAAAAGTGATGAGCTTGAGGAGTGAGGAAACTGTAATTAACCTGGATTTGATTTATGACCCAATGATAGAAACCATGATGTGATGAAAATGCGATTATACGGTCCGTTTCTTTCACCTGTTTTTCTGCTTTTCTCCATGATACAAAGACCCCCTTGGACGAGGAAGTTGACGAGACGCTATACAGACAACAGACAAGCACCAAAGATGAAGTTTTGACCACTTGAGAAATGGACATTTGATGAACTTTGCCATGGATCCCCAGTTTCCCTAGTATTTTTAAACTCACGCTAGCCCAACATTTTTGTAAATCTGATGGCACTGACAAAGCTATTTGCTCATGCCCAAGGAGCAATACAGCGCAAAGAAGACGACTCTCAACAGATACCGAACAAAACTTCGACGACAGATGTACATTTACCTGACATAGAATATCATTGCATTTTCCATAAGTGTTCTTCATCTTCATCTCTACAACCCTCAGGTAATAACACACATAGTATAGGGAATACAGGCACAGATATCAGCAATCACATATCCCCCCATTCATGTATCATCAACTAAAATGTGCTCCCCATTTTGTTCAAAATCCGAAAAGAGCTCGGTAAAGTTTGACAGCCCATCCACAGACCTGTACCACAGGATAAGAAGGAATTCAAATGTATACTTCGCAATACCTCGAAGCTTGATTTACAACACGTACGGCACGATGATACATGACCCCCCCAAACATGGACTCATACACACATGCTTCTGCTATCACACTAGGTCATACCCTCTTCACACCTACTCCTCTCTCCTCCCTCACCCAACCATGGAAATGAATTAACCCCTGACATATATTTTTCTCCTTTTGAAATGTTTTCAGGAAGTGGCAGTTATTATTGACTGCCAAAGGGTGGACTGTCAAAGTCAGAAAAATATCTCTATGCACACTACCATATTTGCACCTCACACAGGTCCGTGCTGCGCATGCGTACGCTCTCCCGTACGTGCACATACTCACAGTCGCGGGCACCCGCAGGCGCATGGTATGCGTATTTACGGTAGAGTTTATGTGGTTGTAGCGTGCGACTCAATCGTTACATATTTTCAGTAATAATGTATTTTGTAGATCATGGTCCCTTTGATAGATTCTGAAAGTTTGGTTAATATAGAATGTTTATGAACAGAGGAATCCCTCTTTGTTTGATACGAAGGGTCAGACAGGAGTAATACAGTGGTGTTTAGTATCCATCGGAAGAATATTTAATTAGAAATATTCCGGTGTTGGTTTGAAGCAGATCAATCGCTCGTGCGAATAGTTATGGACATAAGAAGTTTATGAACATTTACTTTATTTGCACTTTATTACCCATGCGGCGGGAAACCCAGTTTCCCTCCCACCTGAGCAGTTGGAAATCGTCACAGCCCACCTGTATGAATTAACCTATGACCTTTTGTTATAATGCGAAGCCGAATTCCTGTGTCCAATGGACGATCAGATTGTAGGGACCATTAGATTGCATTGTGTGTGGGGCATAAATAGGCAGGCCGACCACGTCCAGCTCTCACTCTTCAACGGTTCTCATTGCTGAAAATCGGGTGCTGGATGTCCAGGCGCATGCGATCGTTTACCCTTGTGCGTAAGTTTCTCTCCGTAATCATTGTCTTTCTGTGAGCCATTTCTCTCATATATATCTCTCTCTCTCTCTCTCCCTTCTCCTTCTCTCGTATCTCCCATTGACTAGTATTGTATTGTATTAGATCAGCATAGTATTGTATTGTATTTCTTGTATAGTTATTTGGTTAGGAAGTCTCTGTTATATTGTAGTGTATCATTTGTACTGTGATTCTTTTTGCAAGTATAATAGTTATAATACAGATAATAGGCTTTGGACCCTAAACCAGTATCTGTGTATTTCCTATAGTTTTAAGTGTTCACTTGAGCGTCGGTGACGCTCAAGCAGCTTTGTAGTTAGTCAGGTTACACAAGGTTGCACTTACACCCTGTATTCACATTAAGGTATTCTGTGTATTTCATTAATAATAGGTTTAGACATAAAGGTATAGCGTTGTGAGCGTCTGCGCCGCTGGTGATCTCCTCGTGGTCTCGAGCGTCCGCTACGCCATAGCGAATCATTACGTTAGTCATAGCCAACAGAGTGCTTGTCTGTGATCTCTGGGCCGTGAGCGAACGTGACGCGTGAGCGTCTCGCCTACGGCTGAGCGATCGTTACGCAACTTGCGTACCCTTACGGTACTTCTTAAGTAAACAGCGTACAGTGTTCTTAGACCTCATAAAGGGTTGTATATACGATAAATAATTTAGCTTTATCATGTGTGTCCATGTAATACTTACCCTGCAGGTGTACTTCCCTTCTCCACCTCATACCTGTGTGTATGTCCATGTAATACTCACCCTGCAGGTGTACTTCCCTTCTCCACCTCATACCTGTGTGTATGTCTATGTAATACTCAACCTGCAGGTGTACTTCCCTTCTCCACCTCATACCTGTGTGTCCATGTAATACTCACCCTGCAGGTGTACTTCCCTTCTCCACCTCATACCTGTGTATATGTCCATGTAATACTCAACCTGCAGGTGTACTTCCCTTCTCCACCTCATACCTGTGTATATGTCCATGTAATACTCAGCCTGCAGGTGTACTTCCCTTCTCCACTTCATACCTGTGTATATGTCCATGTAATACTCACCCTGCAGGTGTACTTCCCTTCTCCACCTCATACCTGTGTATATGTCCATGTAATACTCAGCCTACAGGTGTACTTCCCTTCTCCACTTCATACCTGTGTATATGTCCATGTAATACTCAACCTGCAGGTGTACTTCCCTTCTCCACCTCATACCTGTGTGTCCATGTAATACTCAACCTGCAGGTCTACTTCCCTTCTCCACCTCATACCTGTGTGTATATCCATGTAATACTCACCCTGCATGTGTACTTCCCTTCTCCACCTCATACCTGTGTATATGTTCATGTAATACTCACCCTGCAGGTGTACTTCCCTTCTCCACCTCATACCTGTGTGTCCATGTAATACTCACCCTGCAGGTGTACTTCCCTTCTCCACCTCATACCTGTGTATATGTCCATGTAATACTCACCCTGCAGGTGTACTTCCCTTCTCCACCTCATACCTGTGTATATGTCCATGTAATACTCACCCTGCAGGTGTACTTCCCTTCTCCCCCTCATACCTGTGAATATGTCCATGTAATACTCAGCCTACAGGTGTACTTCCCTTCTCCACCTCATACCTGTGTGTCCATGTAATACTCACCCTGCAGGTGTACTTCCCTTCTCCACCTCATACCTGTGTATATGTCCATGTAATACTCAACCTGCAGGTGTACTTCCCTTCTCCACCTCATACCTGTGTATATGTCCATGTAATACTCACCCTGCAGGTGTACTTCCCTTCTCCACCTCATACCTGTGTATATGTCCATGTAATACTCAGCCTACAGGTGTACTTCCCTTCTCCACTTCATACCTGTGTATATGTCCATGTAATACTCAACCTGCAGGTGTACTTCCCTGCTCCACCTCATACCTGTGTGTATATCCATGTAATACTCACCCTGCAGGTGTACTTCCCTTCTCCACCTCATACCTGTGTATATGTTCATGTAATACTCACCCTGCAGGTGTACTTCCCTTCTCCACCTCATACCTGTGTGTCCATGTAATACTCACCCTGCAGGTGTACTTCCCTTCTCCACCTCATACCTGTGTATATGTCCATGTAATACTCAGCCTACAGGTGTACTTTCCTTCTCCACCTCATACCTGTGTGTCCATGTAATACTCACCCTGCAGGTGTACTTCCCTTCTCCACCTCATACCTGTGTATATGTCCATGTAATACTCAGCCTACAGGTGTACTTCCCTTCTCCACTTCATACCTGTGTATATGTCCATGTAATACTCACCCTGCAGGTGTACTTCCCTTCTCCACCTCATACCTGTGTGTCCATGTAATACTCAGCCTACAGGTGTACTTCCCTTCTCCACTTCATACCTGTGTATATGTCCATGTAATACTCACCCTGCAGGTGTACTTCCCTTCTCCACCTCATACCTGTGTATATGTCCATGTAATACTCACCCTGCAGGTGTACTTCCCTTCTCCACCTCATACCTGTGTATATGTCCATGTAATACTCACCCTGCAGGTGTACTTCCCTTCTCCACTTCATACCTGTGTATATGTCCATGTAATACTCACCCTGCAGGTGTACTTCCCTTCTCCACTTCATACCTGTGTATATGTCCATGTAATACTCACCCTGCAGGTGTACTTCCCTTCTCCACTTCATACCTGTGTATATGTCCATGTAATACTCACCCTGCAGGTGTACTTCCCTTCTCCACTTCATACCTGTGTGTATGTCCATGTAATACTCAACCTGCAGGTGTACTTCCCTTCTCCACCTCATACCTGTGTGTCCATGTAATACTCACCCTGCAGGTGTACTTCCCTTCTCCACCTCATACCTGTGTATATGTCCATGTAATACTCACCCTGCAGGTGTACTTCCCTTCTCCACCTCATTCCTGTGTATATGTCCATGTAATACTCAGCCTACAGGTGTACTTCCCTTCTCCACTTCATACCTGTGTGTATGTCCATGTAATACTCACCCTGCAGGTGTACTTCCCTTCTCCACCTCATACCTGTGTGTATGTCCATGTAATACTCACCCTGCAGGTGTACTTCCCTTCTCCACCTCATACCTGTGTGTATGTCCATGTAATACTCACCCTGCAGGTGTACTTCCCTTCTCCACTTCATACCTGTGTGTATGTCCATGTAATACTCACCCTGCAGGTGTACTTCCCTTCTCTGCTTCATACCTGTGTGTATGTCCATGTAATACTCAGCCTGCAGGTGTACTTCCCTTCTCCACTTCATACCTGTGTATATGTTCATGTAATACTCAGCCTGCAGGTGTACTTCCCCTCTCCACCTCATACCTGTGTGTATGTTCATGTAATACTCACCCTGCAGGTGAACTTCTCTTCTCCACTTCATACCTGTGTATATGTCCATGTAATACTCAGCCTGCAGGTGTACTCCCCTTCTCCACTTCATACCTGTGTATATGTCCATGTAATACTCACCCTGCAGGTGTACTTCCCTTCTCCACTTCATACCTGTGTGTATGTTCATGTAATACTCAGCCTGCAGGTGTACTTCCCTTCTCCACCTCATACCTGTGTGTATGTTCATGTAATACTCACCCTGCAGGTGAACTTCTCTTCTCCACTTCATACCTGTGTATATGTCCATGTAATACTCAGCCTGCAGGTGTACTTCCCTTCTCCACTTCATGCCTGTGTATATGTCCATGTAATACTCAGCCTGCAGGTGTACTTCCCTTCTCCACTTCATACCTGTGTATATGTCCATGTAATACACAGCCTACAGGTGTACTTCCCTTCTCCACCTCATACCTGTGTATATGTTCATGTAATACTCACCCTGCAGGTGTACTTCCCTTCTCCACCTCATACCTGTGTGTATGTCCATGTAATACTCACCCTGCAGGTGTACTTCCCTTCTCCACCTCATACCTGTGTGTATGTCCATGTAATACTCAGCCTGCAGGTGTACTTCCCTTCTCCACTTCATACCTGTGTATATGTCCATGTAATACTCACCCTGCAGGTGTACTTCCCTTCTCCACCTCATACCTGTGTATATGTCCATGTAATACTCAGCCTGCAGGTGTACTTCCCTTCTCCACTTCATACCTGTGTATATGTCCATGTAATACTCAACCTGCAGGTGTACTTCCCTGCCCCACCTCATACCTGTGTGTATATCCATGTAATACTCACCCTGCAGGTGTACTTCCCTTCTCCACCTCATACCTGTGTATATGTTCATGTAATACTCACCCTGCAGGTGTACTTCCCTTCTCCACCTCATACCTGTGTGTCCATGTAATACTCACCCTGCAGGTGTACTTCCCTTCTCCACCTCATACCTGTGTATATGTCCATGTAATACTCAGCCTACAGGTGTACTTTCCTTCTCCACCTCATACCTGTGTGTCCATGTAATACTCACCCTGCAGGTGTACTTCCCTTCTCCACCTCATACCTGTGTATATGTCCATGTAATACTCAGCCTACAGGTGTACTTCCCTTCTCCACTTCATACCTGTGTATATGTCCATGTAATACTCACCCTGCAGGTGTACTTCCCTTCTCCACCTCATACCTGTGTGTCCATGTAATACTCAGCCTACAGGTGTACTTCCCTTCTCCACTTCATACCTGTGTATATGTCCATGTAATACTCACCCTGCAGGTGTACTTCCCTTCTCCACCTCATACCTGTGTATATGTCCATGTAATACTCACCCTGCAGGTGTACTTCCCTTCTCCACCTCATACCTGTGTATATGTCCATGTAATACTCACCCTGCAGGTGTACTTCCCTTCTCCACTTCATACCTGTGTATATGTCCATGTAATACTCACCCTGCAGGTGTACTTCCCTTCTCCACTTCATACCTGTGTATATGTTCATGTAATACTCAGCCTGCAGGTGTACTTCCCCTCTCCACCTCATACCTGTGTGTATGTTCATGTAATACTCACCCTGCAGGTGAACTTCTCTTCTCCACTTAATACCTGTGTATATGTCCATGTAATACTCAGCCTGCAGGTGTACTCCCCTTCTCCACTTCATACCTGTGTATATGTCCATGTAATACTCACCCTGCAGGTGTACTTCCCTTCTCCACTTCATACCTGTGTGTATGTTCATGTAATACTCAGCCTGCAGGTGTACTTCCCTTCTCCACCTCATACCTGTGTGTATGTTCATGTAATACTCACCATGCAGGTGAACTTCTCTTCTCCACTTCATACCTGTGTATATGTCCATGTAATACTCAGCCTGCAGGTGTACTTCCCTTCTCCACTTCATGCCTGTGTATATGTCCATGTAATACTCAGCCTGCAGGTGTACTTCCCTTCTCCACTTCATACCTGTGTATATGTCCATGTAATACTCAGCCTACAGGTGTACTTCCCTTCTCCACCTCATACCTGTGTATATGTTCATGTAATACTCACCCTGCAGGTGTACTTCCCTTCTCCACCTCATACCTGTGTGTATGTCCATGTAATACTCACCCTGCAGGTGTACTTCCCTTCTCCACCTCATACCTGTGTGTATGTCCATGTAATACTCAGCCTGCAGGTGTACTTCCCTTCTCCACTTCATACCTGTGTATATGTCCATGTAATACTCACCCTGCAGGTGTACTTCCCTTCTCCACCTCATACCTGTGTATATGTCCATGTAATACTCAGCCTGCAGGTGTACTTCCCTTCTCCACTTCATACCTGTGTATATGTCCATGTAATACTCAGCCTACAGGTGTACTTCCCTTCTCCACTTCATACCTGTGTTTATGGCCATGTAATACTCAGCTTACAGGTGTACTTCCCTTCTCCACTTCATACCTGTGTATATGTCCATGTAATACTCACCCTGCAGGTGTACTTCCCTTCTCCACTTCATACCTGTGTATATGTCCATGTAATACTCACACTGCAGGTGTACTTCCCTTCTCCACTTCATACCTGTGTATATGTCCATGTAATACTCACCCTGCAGGTGTACTTCCCTTCTCCACCTCATACCTGTGTGTCCATGTAATACTCACCCTGCAGGTGTACTTCCCTTCTCCACCTCATACCTGTGTATATGTTCATGTAATACTCAGCCTACAGGTGTACTTCCCTTCTCCACTTCATACCTGTGTATATGTCCATGTAATACTCACCCTGCAGTTGTACTTCCCTTCTCCACCTCATACCTGTGTATATGTTAATGTAATACTCAGCCTACAGGTGTACTTCCCTTCTCCACCTCATACCTGTGTGTCCATGTAATACTCAGCCTACAGGTGTACTTCCCTTCTCCACTTCATACCTGTGTATATGTCCATGTAATACTCACCCTGCAGGTGTACTTCCCTTCTCCACCTCATACCTGTGTATATGTTAATGTAATACTCAGCCTACAGGTGTACTTCCCTTCTCCACTTCACACCTGTGTGTATGTCCATGTAATACTCAGCCTGCAGGTGTACTTCCCTTCTCCACTTCACACCTGTGTATATGTCCATGTAATACTCAGCCTACAGGTGTACTTCCCTTCTCCACCTCATACCTGTGTATATGTCCATGTAATACTCAACCTGCAGGTGTACTTCCCTTCTCCACCTCATACCTGTGTATATGTCCATGTAATACTCAGCCTACAGGTGTACTTCCCTTCTCCACCTCATACCTGTGTGTATATCTATGTAATACTCACCCTGCAGGTGTACTTCCCTTCTCCACCTCATACCTGTGTATATGTTCATGTAATACTCACCCTGCAGGTGTACTTCCCTTCTCCACCTCATACCTGTGTGTCCATGTAATACTCACCCTGCAGGTGTACTTCCCTTCTCCACCTCATACCTGTGTATATGTCCATGTAATACTCAGCCTACAGGTGTACTTCCCTTCTCCACTTCATACCTGTGTATATGTCCATGTAATACTCACCCTGCAGGTGTACTTCCCTTCTCCACCTCATACCTGTGTGTCCATGTAATACTCAGCCTACAGGTGTACTTCCCTTCTCCACTTCATACCTGTGTATATGTCCATGTAATACTCACCCTGCAGGTGTACTTCCCTTCTCCACCTCATACCTGTGTATATGTCCATGTAATACTCACCCTGCAGGTGTACTTCCCTTCTCCACCTCATACCTGTGTATATGTCCATGTAATACTCACCCTGCAGGTGTACTTCCCTTCTCCACTTCATACCTGTGTATATGTCCATGTAATACTCACCCTGCAGGTGTACTTCCCTTCTCCACTTCATACCTGTGTATATGTCCATGTAATACTCACCCTGCAGGTGTACTTCCCTTCTCCACTTCATACCTGTGTATATGTCCATGTAATACTCACCCTGCAGGTGTACTTCCCTTCTCCACTTCATACCTGTGTGTATGTCCATGTAATACTCAACCTGCAGGTGTACTTCCCTTCTCCACCTCATACCTGTGTGTCCATGTAATACTCACCCTGCAGGTGTACTTCCCTTCTCCACCTCATACCTGTGTATATGTCCATGTAATACTCACCCTGCAGGTGTACTTCCCTTCTCCACCTCATTCCTGTGTATATGTCCATGTAATATTCAGCCTACAGGTGTACTTCCCTTCTCCACTTCATACCTGTGTGTATGTCCATGTAATACTCACCCTGCAGGTGTACTTCCCTTCTCCACCTCATACCTGTGTGTATGTCCATGTAATACTCACCCTGCAGGTGTACTTCCCTTCTCCACTTCATACCTGTGTGTATGTCCATGTAATACTCACCCTGCAGGTGTACTTCCCTTCTCCACTTCATACCTGTGTGTATGTCCATGTAATACTCAGCCTGCAGGTGTACTTCCCTTCTCCACTTCATACCTGTGTATATGTTCATGTAATACTCAGCCTGCAGGTGTACTTCCCCTCTCCACCTCATACCTGTGTGTATGTTCATGTAATACTCACCCTGCAGGTGAACTTCTCTTCTCCACTTCATACCTGTGTAGATGTCCATGTAATACTCAGCCTGCAGGTGTACTCCCCTTCTCCACTTCATACCTGTGTATATGTCCATGTAATACTCACCCTGCAGGTGTACTTCCCTTCTCCACTTCATACCTGTGTGTATGTTCATGTAATACTCAGCCTGCAGGTGTACTTCCCTTCTCCACCTCATACCTGTGTGTATGTTCATGTAATACTCACCCTGCAGGTGAACTTCTCTTCTCCACTTCATACCTGTGTATATGTCCATGTAATACTCAGCCTGCAGGTGTACTTCCCTTCTCCACTTCATGCCTGTGTATATGTCCATGTAATACTCAGCCTGCAGGTGTACTTCCCTTCTCCACTTCATACCTGTGTATATGTCCATGTAATACTCAGCCTACAGGTGTACTTCCCTTCTCCACCTCATACCTGTGTATATGTTCATGTAATACTCACCCTGCAGGTGTACTTCCCTTCTCCACCTCATACCTGTGTGTATGTCCATGTAATACTCACCCTGCAGGTGTACTTCCCTTCTCCACCTCATACCTGTGTGTATGTCCATGTAATACTCAGCCTGCAGGTGTACTTCCCTTCTCCACTTCATACCTGTGTATATGTCCATGTAATACTCACCCTGCAGGTGTACTTCCCTTCTCCACCTCATACCTGTGTATATGTCCATGTAATACTCAGCCTGCAGGTGTACTTCCCTTCTCCACTTCATACCTGTGTATATGTCCATGTAATACTCAGCCTACAGGTGTACTTCCCTTCTCCACTTCATACCTGTGTTTATGTCCATGTAATACTCAGCCTACAGGTGTACTTCCCTTCTCCACTTCATACCTGTGTATATGTCCATGTAATACTCACCCTGCAGGTGTACTTCCCTTCTCCACTTCATACCTGTGTATATGTCCATGTAATACTCAGCCTGCAGGTGTACTTCCCTTCTCCACCTCATACCTGTGTATATGTCCATGTAATACTCAGCCTGCAGGTGTACTTCCCTTCTCCACTTCATACCTGTGTATATGTCCATGTAATACTCACACTGCAGGTGTACTTCCCTTCTCCACTTCATACCTGTGTATATGTCCATGTAATACTCACCCTGCAGGTGTACTTCCCTTCTCCACCTCATACCTGTGTATATGTCCATGTAATACTCAGCCTACAGGTGTACTTCCCTTCTCCACTTCATACCTGTGTATATGTCCATGTAATACTCACCCTGCAGGTGTACTTCCCTTCTCCACCTCATACCTGTGTATATGTCCATGTAATACTCACCCTGCAGGTGTACTTCCCTTCTCCACTTCATACCTGTGTATATGTCCATGTAATACTCACCCTGCAGGTGTACTTCCCTTCTCCACCTCATACCTGTGTATATGTTCATGTAATACTCAGCCTACAGGTGTACTTCCCTTCTCCACTTCATACCTGTGTATATGTCCATGTAATACTCACCCTGCAGTTGTACTTCCCTTCTCCACCTCATACCTGTGTATATGTTAATGTAATACTCAGCCTACAGGTGTACTTCCCTTCTCCACCTCATACCTGTGTGTCCATGTAATACTCAGCCTACAGGTGTACTTCCCTTCTCCACTTCATACCTGTGTATATGTCCATGTAATACTCACCCTGCAGGTGTACTTCCCTTCTCCACCTCATACCTGTGTATATGTTAATGTAATACTCAGCCTACAGGTGTACTTCCCTTCTCCACTTCACACCTGTGTGTATGTCCATGTAATACTCAGCCTGCAGGTGTACTTCCCTTCTCCACTTCACACCTGTGTATATGTCCATGTAATACTCAGCCTACAGGTGTACTTCCCTTCTCCACCTCATACCTGTGTATATGTCCATGTAATACTCAACCTGCAGGTGTACTTCCCTTCTCCACCTCATACCTGTGTATATGTCCATGTAATACTCACCCTGCAGGTGTACTTCCCTTCTCCACTTCATACCTGTGTATATGTCCATGTAATACTCACCCTGCAGGTGTACTTCCCTTCTCCACCTCATACCTGTGTATATGTCCATGTAATACTCAGCCTACAGGTGTACTTCCCTTCTCCACTTCATACCTGTGTATATGTCCATGTAATACTCACCCTGCAGGTGTACTTCCCTTCTCCACCTCATACCTGTGTATATGTCCATGTAATACTCACCCTGCAGGTGTACTTCCCTTCTCCACTTCATACCTGTGTATATGTCCATGTAATACTCACCCTGCAGGTGTACTTCCCTTCTCCACCTCATACCTGTGTATATGTTCATGTAATACTCAGCCTACAGGTGTACTTCCCTTCTCCACTTCATACCTGTGTATATGTCCATGTAATACTCACCCTGCAGTTGTACTTCCCTTCTCCACCTCATACCTGTGTATATGTTAATGTAATACTCAGCCTACAGGTGTACTTCCCTTCTCCACCTCATACCTGTGTGTCCATGTAATACTCAGCCTACAGGTGTACTTCCCTTCTCCACTTCATACCTGTGTATATGTCCATGTAATACTCACCCTGCAGGTGTACTTCCCTTCTCCACCTCATACCTGTGTATATGTTAATGTAATACTCAGCCTACAGGTGTACTTCCCTTCTCCACTTCACACCTGTGTGTATGTCCATGTAATACTCAGCCTGCAGGTGTACTTCCCTTCTCCACTTCACACCTGTGTATATGTCCATGTAATACTCAGCCTACAGGTGTACTTCCCTTCTCCACCTCATACCTGTGTATATGTCCATGTAATACTCAACCTGCAGGTGTACTTCCCTTCTCCACCTCATACCTGTGTATATGTCCATGTAATACTCACCCTGCAGGTGTACTTCCCTTCTCCACTTCATACCTGTGTATATGTCCATGTAATACTCACCCTGCAGGTGTACTTCCCTTCTCCACCTCATACCTGTGTATATGTCCATGTAATACTCAGCCTGCAGGTGTACTTCCCTTCTCCACTTCATACCTGTGTATATGTCCATGTAATACTCACACTGCAGGTGTACTTCCCTTCTCCACTTCATACCTGTGTATATGTCCATGTAATACTCACCCTGCAGGTGTACTTCCCTTCTCCACCTCATACCTGTGTGTCCATGTAATACTCAGCCTACAGGTGTACTTCCCTTCTCCACTTCATACCTGTGTATATGTCCATGTAATACTCACCCTGCAGGTGTACTTCCCTTCTCCACCTCATACCTGTGTATATGTCCATGTAACACTCACCCTGCAGGTGTACTTCCCTTCTCCACCTCATACCTGTGTATATGTCCATGTAATACTCACCCTGCAGGTGTACTTCCCTTCTCCACCTCATACCTGTGTGTATATCCATGTAATACTCACCCTGCAGGTGTACTTCCCTTCTCCACCTCATACCTGTGTATATGTTGACAATGCTAAATTCCTTTGTCGTATAACAACCCTTTATGAAGCTAAGAACACTGTACGCTGTTTACTTAAGAAGTACCGTAATGGTACGCTAGTTGCGGAACGATCGCTCAGCCGTAGGCGAGACGCTCAAGCGTCACGTTCGCTCACGGCCCAGCGATCACAGGACACGTTATTGGTTATGTCTAGGGTAATGATTCGCTGTAGCTTAGCGTACGCTCGAGACCACGAGGAGGTCACCAGCGATGCAGACGCTCACAACACTATACCTTTACGATAAAACCTTATACCAATGAAATACACTGAATACCTTAATGTGAGTACAGGGTGTAAGTGCAACCTTGTGTAACCTGACTAACTACAAAGCTGCTTGAGCGTCACCGACGCTCAAGTGAACACTTAACACTATAGGAAATACACAGATGCTGGTTTAGGTTCCAAAGCCTATTATCTGTATTATATCTAATATACTTGTAAAAGGGGATAACAGTACAAATGATACACTACAATATAACAGAGACTTCCTAACCACAGAACTAAACAATAAATACAAAAAGACAATACTACACTGACCTAAATGCAATACAATACAATACTATCTAATACAATACAATACTAGCCTAGTCTAGGGGAGATATGAGAGAACAGAACAGAGAGAGAGAGAGAGAGAGAGAGAGATGAGATGAGAGGAATTGGCTCACAGAAAGACAATGATAACGGAGAGAAACTTACGCACAAAGGGTATGATCGCCTGCGCCTCGATATCCAGCTCCCGGCTATCAGCAGATAACCGTTGATGAGAGAGTGAGAGCTGGATGTGGTCGGCCTGCCTATTTATGCCCCACACACAATGCAATCTCCTGGTCCTACAATCCCATTGTCCATTGGCCGAAGGAATTCGGCCCTGCATCATAACAAAAGGTCATAGGGTGATTCATACAGGTGGGCTGTGACGATTTCCAACAGCTCAGGTGGGTGGGAAACTGGGTTTCCCGCCGCATACCTGAGTATGTGTAAATAATAGAAATGGACATAAACTTCTTATGTCCATAACTATTCGCACGAGCGATTAATACGCTCCAAACCAACACCGGAATATTGCTAATTAAATACTCTTCCGATGGGTACCAAACACTGCTGTATGATTCCTGTTAGACCCTTCGTACGATATAAAGAGGGATTCCTCAGCTCTGGGACATTGTATTTTAACCAAACTTTCAGAATCTATCAAAGGGACCATGATCTATAAACTACATTAATTGTGAACATTTGTAACGAATGAGTCGCACGCTACGACTACATAAACTCTACCGTAAATACGCATACCGTGCCGGCGAGTGCACGTTATTGCGGGTATGCGCATCCACGGGAGAGCGTACGCACGCGCAGCACGGACCAGTGTGCGGTGCAAATATGGCAACGTGCATAGAGACATTTTTCTGACTTTGACAGTCCACCCTTTGGCAGTCAATAATAACTGCCACAAAACATTTAAGGAGAAAAATGTAAGTCAGGGGTTAATTGATTTCCATGGTTGGGTAGGGGAGGAGAGAGGAGAAGGTGTGAAGAGGGTATGACCTAGTGAGATAGCAGAAGCATGTGTGTATGAATCCATGTTTGGGGGGTCATGTATCATCGTGCCGTACGTGTTGTAAATCAAGCTTCGAGGTATTGCGAAGTATACATTTGAATTCCTTCTTATCCTGTGGTACAGGTCTGTGGATGGGCTGTCAAACTCTACCGAGCTCATTTCGGCTGTGGTTGTAACAAAATGGGGATGCACATTTTAGTTGATGATACATGAATGGGGGAGGTATGTGGTTGCTGATATCTGTGCCTGTATTCCCTATCGTCTATGTGTGTCGTTACCTGAGGGTTGTAGAGATGAAGATAAAGAACACTTACGAAAAATGCAATGATATTCTATGTCAGGGAAATGTACATCTGTTGTTGAAGTTGTGTTCGGTATCTGTTGAGGGTCATCTTCTTTGCGCTGTTTTGCTCCTTAGGCATGAGCAACAAGCTTTGTCAGTGCCATCAGATTTACAAAAATGTTGGGCTAGCGTGAGTTTAAAAATACTAGGGAAACTGGGGATCCATGGCAAAGTTCATCAAGTGTCCATATTTAAAGTTGTCAAATCTTCTTCTTTGGTCAATCCGTTGTCTGTATACATCTCGTCTCGTCAGCTTCCTCGTCCAAGGGGGTCTTTGTATCTTGGAGAAAAGCAGAAAAACAGGTGAAAGAAACGGACCGTATAATCGCATTTTCATCACATCCTGGTTTCTATCATTGGGTCATAAATCAAATCCAGGTTAATTACGGTTTCCTCACTCCTCAAGCTCATCACTTTTGTACTTTGTTTACACCTCATTAAAGCCTGCCCGCATCTAAATATCAATCCAATCGATATAACGACACCCAAGATACATAGTAGAAACTTTCCAACATCCATTATGACTCCTTGAGCCCACTCTCCCAAACCGGAGAACCAATTTCGCGGGTTCAACCATGACACCCAACTAGTCAGCTCATTACCTACAGCAGCAAGGGTGAGATTGTGTTTTCGACGAAATTCCCACTTCAATTGGAGAATATCGTCCATCTTTTGGTCTATGACCTCTACCGGATCCTCGGTGCTATTCGTGATATACGTGCAACACTTTATGCCGTACTGTGTTGCCAATGTAACACAATATCCGCCTGTTACTGCTGTAAGATAATTAAGAACCATCCTATGCTGTACCAGTTCTGTTTTGTAAGCTTGAAGTTCTCTTCCAGTGTATCTAAACGTGTCATCATACATTTCAGTGATATTATCTAACAAATTGGCGAGTGCGGAAATGTATCTATAATTCATCACTCCTCGAGCGGTACGAGTGAAATCTAACGCTACCAGAACCTGAATCCCGGTGGATTCATGGATAAGATCAGAGGCCGGATGCTCTAACCTTTCTGACAGTTGTCTTTTAACTCGGTGCTCGTAATGAGTGTGAGTATAAGGAGCTTGGGCACCACGGTGTATGTCCTTCATTTTGTCATGTGCAACAGTCATCACTTCAGGCAATACTTTTCCAATATAACACAATCCTTCAGAGTTTGGGGCAAGCCACTTGTACGCCTTTCTCCCGCATATGAAATATGCATCATCGGGGAGAACATAAGGGACGGAGAAGGACATGACCATGTTACAAACCTTCCAGGTGAAATCTCCTGACCCTAATTCTTCCAACTGCTTAATGCACGTATCGGTTTGTACGATATGTGCACAGTATCCTGGTGATACCTCTCCAACTCTAGTAATCCTATTTCCTAAGGTATATCGATACCGGAAAGATTTTCCTCTACTGGCTATATGGCGTACGAGCTCTGTATCTGTAGGCATTCTATCTGCTCTGTGTGAAAAGGTCATGGTAAGGTTGCTCCATGACACTTCCCAATTTCCCGGTTTTCTGGGATTGGAGATGTTAAAACATAAGAGGGACCTATCCACATGGTATTGGTGGAGCTTCAAACTAGGAGGGCTGGAGATGTTAAACCTCCGGTCCACCGGTCTCCCACCACTTAGCTCAAGTACCTCCCCTAACGTTAAAGGAAATGGTACTAGCCCTGATTTGCTGTGACCCTGAGGTACTTGAGAGCATACCCAACAATCTGTTTGGTTTAACACGTTACCCACTAAGGAGTGATAGTCACTCAATGGATGCCGGTCCATATGGATATTAAAACTAGATTGGCATTTCTTTATGCATCCATCTTCAACCAGATTATCACAGAGCCTACAGATACAATTTTCTTCAGCTAACAATCCATCACAATTTCTTCTATCGGATCGTTTTCTGATACTCGCCTTTGCTTGTTGGTTTGGTTGATCTTGGAAAACTACGCCTCCATCATCATAATCGGAACCCATTCCAGAACCTCTTTCGACCTCTATGGTACTCTCGCCGGAACAGACTGCTCTGGTCAACATCATGGTTAACATCAAAATCCGGATCACAGTCTCTTGGGGCAAGTCCATCTTTGAGGAGGAAATAGAGAAGAATGAGAAGGGGGAAAAAGAAATTTTAAGGGAGAGGGGCTGGGAAGTGGAGAAAAACAATAAAAGGGAGAAGGGAGTCGACAACTGCTTTCGGTCTTCAAGGCTCAGGTGCCGCCTCAGTCCTCCTGGAACAGACACTCCAGTGATACAACCTCTACCGTCTGTTCCTTATCACGGGACTTCTCTGGATCGGCAACCTTTTTGCAGTGGGATGAATGGACCCAAGTCTCTCTCTCAGCAACCTTCAATGCTGTGGTGCTAGTCAATAAGACCTGGTATGGTCCTTCCCATCTATCAATAAGACAACCTGAGCGTAGAAAATTTCGTATCATTACATAATCCCCAGGTTCAATGTCATGACAATTACTATCTGGTAAATCAGGAATCATCAACTTCAGATTATCATTTTGATTCCTCAACTGTTTACTCATGTTAATCAAGTATTTTACAGTTACTTCATTGTTACATTTCAAATCATCCTGAGGGTTAATCATGACATGCGGTTGTCGACCAAACAAGATTTCAAAAGGGGACAGATTAAGAGGGGACCTGGGAGTGGTTCTGATGCTATACAAAACAATGGGTAAAGCTTCTGGCCACGTCAATCCTGTCTCTGCCATTACTTTACTCAATTTATTTTTAATAGTGCTGTTCACTCTTTCGACCTTCGCACTCGCCTGTGGACGGTACGGAGTGTGCAGCTTGCTATCAATACCCATCAACTTACACATTCCTTGAAAGACATCACCTGTAAAATGGGTACCCCTATCACTTTCAATGATTCTAGGGATACCATATCTACATACAAATTCCTGCACAATTTTCTTAGCTGTAAACATAGCGGTATTTGTAGCTGCTGGAAAAGCCTCGACCCAATTCGAGAAAACATCTATACAAACAAGTACATATTTCAAATTTCGACATGGGGGTAATTGAATGAAGTCAATTTGTATTACCTGGAAAGGGCCGCCGGCAGGTGGGATATGGGATGGTTCTGTAGGTATTGCTTTTCCAATATTCTTTCTCAGACAGGTAAGGCATGACATTGCTCTTTTACCCGCATGAGAGGAGAATCCTGGGGCGCACCAGTATGCTCTTACCAATTTGCACATCCCATCCTTGCCTAGATGAGTCAGCCCGTGAGCTGCTTCAGCCAGACATGGAAGGTATGCCCTGGGGGCCACTGGTTTACCATGTCCATCCGTCCAGAGCCCTGAGGACTCCTGGCCATATCCCTTTGCCTTCCAGACTGCTCTTTCCTGTGTGGAACACAAATTCTGCATCTCACACAACTTCTGTGTGTTGATGGTATTAAATACCATCAACTGTGTGGTGTTTGTCCGTGTGGGGGTAGCAGCTGCAAGCTTTGCGGCTTCGTCTGCTCGGCTGTTACCAAGGGATACTGGGTCTTGGCTATATGTATGTGCTTTACATTTGATAACAGCCACTCTGTCGGGTTCCTGTATCGCTGTTAGAAGCCTTTTTATGTGAGCTGCATGCGCTATCGGTGTACCAGCTGCCGTCATGAAATTTCTGAGACGCCATAGCGCTCCGAAATCATGTACTACCCCGAACGCGTATCTAGAATCGGTGTAGATATTGGCAGACTTACCCTTAGCCAATTCACATGCTCTGGTTAGGGCGACCAGTTCAGCAACCTGGGCTGAGTGAGGTGGGCCTAGCGGTTCCGCTTCTATGGTGTCTTGGTCATCTACGACTGCGTATCCAGTACACAAGTCTCCCGAGTCTGTCTGTCTGTGACAACTACCGTCCGTGTAGAACGTGAGTTCTGCATCTTCCAGTGGATTGTCACTGATGTCAGGCCTTGCGGTAAAATTTTGGGTCAAATATTCCATACAATCATGTGTATTTTCCTTTGCATTAAATCCTCCTTCCCCATCACTCTCACCTTCCACCCTTTGTGTCTGACCAGGCACACCTGGGAGAAATGTTGCAGGATTTAATGCACTGCATCTCCTTATGGTGATGTTTACTGGGGCCATTAATGCCAATTCCCATCTTGTAAACCTTGCAGATGAGACGTGTCTGGTTTGGGCAGAATTCAATAAGGCAGATACCGCATGCGGTGTATGGATTGTGAGGTTGTGGCCTAGCACGACATCTTCGCTTTTCGTCACTAGCAATGCTATCGCCGCAACGCTACGCAAGCATGTGGGGAGGGATCGCGCTACCGTGTCTAGCTGGGCGCTGTAGTATGCAATTGGCCTGCTGGCGTCACCGTGTTTTTGTGTTAGTACACCTGCTGCGCACCCAGCACTTTCTGTTCCGTATAGTTCAAAGGGTTTCCCATAGTCTGGCATACCTAGTGCTGGTGCCTGCGTTAGGCACTGTTTGAGTCTCTCAAATGCTGTTTCAGATTCGTCTGTATGCGAAATCCGATCAGGTTTGTTTGAAGAGACCATTTCCTGCAAAGGTAGCGCCAATATGGAAAACCCTGGGATCCAATTACGGCAATACCCACACATTCCTAAAAACGTCCTGATCTGTTGCTGGGTTTGTGGCAGTGTCATGTCTCTAATGGCTTGGATTCTATCAGCGGTCAGGTGTCTCAGTCCTTGTGTTAGACAGTGTCCCAAATATTTTACCTTAGTTTGGCATAATTGCAACTTGTCTTTGGAAACCTTGTGACCTGTGTCTGAAAGATGAAACAGGAGCTGTTTCGTATCCTTCAGAGATGCTTCCAGTGAATCTGAACACAGTAATAAATCGTCCACATACTGTATCAATACTGATCCACTGTCTGGTTGGAAAGACTGTAAACAATCATGCAAAGCCTGAGAAAATATACTTGGACTATCTATGAAACCTTGGGGTAACCGAGTCCACGTGTATTGGACTCCTCTGTATGTGAATGCAAACAAATATTGGCTGTCAGGGTGCAGAGGTACCGAAAAGAAAGCGGAGCAGAGGTCAATAACAGTGAAAAATTTGGCAGTGGGAGGAATTTGCATTAGGATGACAGCTGGATTAGGCACTACGGGGAACTGACTCTCAACTATTTTGTTAATCCCCCTTAGATCCTGCACTAGCCTGTAACCCCTCCCCCCACTCTTTTTAACAGGGAAGATGGGACTATTTGCGGTGCTGGACGTTCTTACTAGAATGCCCTGTTGTAGCAAGCGCTCTATTACGGGAAAAACTCCTAACTCCACCTCTGGCTTCAGAGGATACTGTGGGATTTTTGGAGCTATCCTACCATCTTTTACTTGTACAACTACTGGAGCTACGTTTGCCATTAATCCAGTGTCCTGTCCATCTTTTGTCCAAAGTGACTCTGGTATCTGAGATATCATCTCTTCTACTTGGGATGGATTCCTATTTGTCATAATGGAATGTGACATTAATTTTGATGGGGAGTCTAGCATGTCTCGTACTTCCTGAGCGTGATTCTCAGGGATGTCCAAGAATACACCTTCAGGAGTACAATAAATGACGCAACCCATTTTACATAGTAAGTCTCTTCCCAGGAGATTGGTTGGTGCCGATGCAGCCAGCAAAAAGGAATGCTTGGTATGCAAAGGCCCTATTGTAATCTCGGCTGGTTTGCTAACAGGGTAGTGCTGGACTACTCCTGTTACTCCCATGGCTGGAATTGTCCTACCAGTGGTTCTCATGCCCACTGTCGAATTTATCACTGACTTGGCCGCCCCTGTGTCTACAAGAAAGTTTAAAGTTTTACCAGCTACATTGATTGCAATCTCTGGTTCGCTTCCAAGACTGGCAATCAACTTAACTGGCTGCAGATTACAGGTATGGCCACACCCCTATTGGGTATGCTGACCTCCCTGAATCCCATTGGCAGCAACTACTTGTGAGGGAGTTAGCTGGGAACTACCAGAGGCATGCCAATCTCTGTTCGGGGGATATCTTTTTGTTTCCCCTGTATGTGGCTCAAAACTCCGCCTCTGTGGACCCTGCTCCCAATGTCGTGTGTTGTGTTGTTGTCTAGGGGGTTGAAAAGATCTTTGTACATTCTTTGTTCTACATTCTCGTGCAAAGTGTCCCGGTCTGTTACAAGAAAAACATGTTATTACACTTGCCTTACCCACAGGATTCGGTGGTACATACGCAGGCTGCCTTGTGGTCAGCGCCTGTATACTTACGGACATCAACTTATCACTTTGCGATTCCCTGTGCCTAGTGATGTTCCTGTCGTGATCAATAGCAGCCTCTCTCAATGTGGACACTGACAGACCTCGCCAACATGGCTGCGTGGTCTGTACCCTAGCTTTTAATGTTTCTTTCAAACCATCCATCAGTACAGATACTGCTACTTCTCGATGGTTTGGGTTGGTCTTAATGTCTTCTATACCAGTGTACTTTGCCATTTCTAATAGTGCCCGGTGAAAATATTCTGTTGCCGTTTCGGACTCCTTTTGCTTAATGGAAAATATTTTATTCCATTTAACAACGGCTGGGAAATACTCTTTTAGCTGTAAATGTATCCTTTTTACATTATCCTTGTTGTACACGTCTGTAAGCGGTACATCTTTATCCAATGCACAATCAGCTAAAAACTGAGTTGCATCAACATTGGAAGGTAAACAAGCTCTTAGCAGTATCTGCCAATCCTTGTTGTTGGGTTCTACAGTGTTACCTAGATCCCTGATGTATTTTTGGCTAGCAACTAAATCCTTCCTGGGGTCAGGAAATTCGGACACTATTGTTCTTAATTCCATTCTGGAAAATGGAGTGTACATGGCAATGTTCCTTATGGGAGTGGCTCCAGACACATCTGTTTTTCCATTGGGAACTGCTATTACCCTTACAGGAGCAATTCTAACAGCCTCTTCCTGTGTAGATTCTACTGCTTGTTGTGGTACAATTGTTTCAGTGTAGTGCATGGTGCCGTACTTACCCGTTGACACGACCTCACCTATCCCTCCGCTAGGGGCTTTCACTAATCTCGTGGGTGTCGCTGTGCCTACTGTGGTCTCTGCTATGGTGGCTGCAAGAGAGAGAGCTGAAATTGTTGCTGAATCGTCTTCTTGATCACACTCCTGAGGAAGGTTCAAAACAGGGTACAACTTGCACGGGTTAATACTTGCATGAGTTATTTGGTTAACATCATTAACATTTACAGTGTTACTAAGAGTTTGTGTTTTACAACCCAGTGCGTTTCTCTCCGCAATCAACTTCTCTCCTGCAATGTATGGAGGAGGAGGAGCTGTGGCAATCAACTTCCTGACTGCCCCAGATCCTGCCGCCAGAGCCAAACCTCTCTGTATCTCACCTTCCTGGTGCCATAACTGTAAATAATCATGATGCTGAATTCGTCTCTTTGCTGATTTTACGAGACATATCCTCCTCCTTAAATTTTGTAACACTTCTGGACTAAAGCTACCTATTCTTGGGAATTTGTCCCTGTCTTGTACAGTCATTCTCTCCCATTCATCACATAAAGATTCGGTGTGAATTCCATATTTTTCACACATTACATATCGTGCCGACCCAACTGGTCGGTTCACAGAATCAACCTGAACCAGGGTTGATCGCCCCCTACCTGAGCAACTGGCCCCCATAGTCTGCAGGTGTTGCTTAGTCCTCCTTGGATCTCTGTATCAAGGTTTTCAGCAAGCCTTTACAGACAACCAAATTACTCCACAGTAGGCCGGCGGTGGCGGTTTACCGAGTACCCCACTCACTCGCCCACCTCGACCAATACGACCTGATCACACCGATATGGTGCTGGCGTACTCGATACAGGGCCCCTATGGAACCTTCAGTTTACTGGAACATATGAGGGTTACCCGCAGGACACTTACTCTTTCCAGTAAAGTTGGGGTTGTTAGATAGTTCCTGAGTGACCAGCGAACTTCCCTTCCAAAAATAAAAAATTACACAAATCACGTCAGAATGTACAGATAGCGTTTGTGACCACTTTACTCTAATGGTATTAGGTCAGATTACTAACTACTGCACACAATTACGTGTGGTCCAATCGTTCAGTACACGAGCACTACTTGTCATGTACTGAAAGATCAATGGAATCGATGTTTCCGGCCGCGATTCCTTCAGCAAGAGCTTATGGCCTATATGGGTTCTGCACCAACACCCCAGGCGTTGTGCCACTGGACTTTTATAGCGGACCTTTTACCTTACGACCTCCTGGTCTTGTTACCTTATGACCTCCTGGTCTTGTTACCTTATGACCTCCTGGTCTTGTTACCTTATGGTCCGCTATACTCTAATGCTCAAATATTATTTAACCAGGGATGCCTCCCTGGCCACCGTATATGTCACTTACACGTATGTCCCTTGACGAGTACCCGGCTTTCCTTTTGGTTCCACCTTAAAGTTATATAAACTTTTGTATACAAAACACACTCACTCAACACAAGTACACTTTTGTTTCTATATCTATTTCTGCGCAGAAATTGTCTTTAGGCCAAAAGTGTTACCAATTAGGAGCAGGATCTGTTAAACTAAATTTCAGATTTTCCAAAAATAGATTTGCGTTATTTACCGCTTCGCGTTATCTACCGCTGTGCGTTAATTATCGCCTTTGCGTTACTTCACTTTATCACAACTTGAGCTACGTGGGCGTAACCGGACGCTACGTTGCGTAATGAACGCTGCGTGCGTCTGCCTTTTGGATTGCGTACGCTAGTCTTTGTTAGCGACACGTGTACGCAATATAAAAGATCCACCGTAACACAATATATTTTTATCAATGTAAATGATCCCTGATCATCTACCGCAATCCACACTGACTGCCTTGTCTCTTAGACAAATCGTGTGTTTGTTCTATACTTTAACTATCACCTCTACTATGAAATAACAGCAAATCTCTTTTTAGCACTTTCTATCAACTATAAAATTTGGCAAACAGGAATAGTGATATACGAAAATGAAACAGAAAATGCAGATATATGTATGCATGCGTGTATACGCAAGACAGAAGAGAAATAAAACAGTTTTAAAAGACACAAGCGTTTTGTTCTTACTTCCGGTTCCCGGATTCCTTCAGCACTCTTTATCTAAGCGAAGCAGACGCTTATCCCGCCAGCACTATGAGACAACCTCCCACCCTTTGCTGGAGGGATAATGTCTGCTGATCTACCTAGTGCAGATATGAGAAGGATAGGACGAGTCCCCAATTGACAATGCTAAATTCCTTTGTCGTATAACAACCCTTTATGAAGCTAAGAACACTGTACGCTGTTTACTTAAGAAGTACCGTAATGGTACGCTAGTTGCGGAACGATCGCTCAGCCGTAGGCGAGACGCTCAAGCGTCACGTTCGCTCACGGCCCAGCGATCACAGGACACGTTATTGGTTATGTCTAGGGTAATGATTCGCTGTAGCTTAGCGTACGCTCGAGACCACGAGGAGGTCACTAGCGATGCAGACGCTCACAACACTATACCTTTACGATAAAACCTTATACCAATGAAATACACTGAATACCTTAATGTGAGTACAGGGTGTAAGTGCAACCTTGTGTAACCTGACTAACTACAAAGCTGCTTGAGCGTCACCGACGCTCAAGTGAACACTTAACACTATAGGAAATACACAGATGCTGGTTTAGGTTCCAAAGCCTATTATCTGTATTATATCTAATATACTTGTAAAAGGGGATAACAGTACAAATGATACACTACAATATAACAGAGACTTCCTAACCACAGAACTAAACAATAAATACAAAAAGACAATACTACACTGACCTAAATGCAATACAATACAATACTATCTAATACAATACAATACT
This sequence comes from Pseudophryne corroboree, assembly GCF_028390025.1. Lineage (NCBI taxonomy): Eukaryota > Metazoa > Chordata > Amphibia > Anura > Myobatrachidae > Pseudophryne > Pseudophryne corroboree. The sequence continues at coordinate 491,014,318 of NC_086451.1, forward strand.
AGCCTAGTCTAGGGGAGATATGAGAGAACAGAACAGAGAGAGAGAGAGAGAGAGAGAGAGAGAGATGAGATGAGAGAAATTGGCTCACAGAAAGACAATGATAACGGAGAGAAACTTACGCACAAAGGGTATGATCGCCTGCGCCTCGATATCCAGCTCCCGGCTATCAGCAGATAACCGTTGATGAGAGAGTGAGAGCTGGATGTGGTCGGCCTGCCTATTTATGCCCCACACACAATGCAATCTCCTGGTCCTACAATCCCATTGTCCATTGGCCGAAGGAATTCGGCCCTGCATCATAACAAAAGGTCATAGGGTGATTCATACAGGTGGGCTGTGACGATTTCCAACAGCTCAGGTGGGTGGGAAACTGGGTTTCCCGCCGCATACCTGAGTATGTGTAAATAATAGAAATGGACATAAACTTCTTATGTCCATAACTATTCGCACGAGCGATTAATACGCTCCAAACCAACACCGGAATATTGCTAATTAAATACTCTTCCGATGGGTACCAAACACTGCTGTATGATTCCTGTTAGACCCTTCGTACGATATAAAGAGGGATTCCTCAGCTCTGGGACATTGTATTTTAACCAAACTTTCAGAATCTATCAAAGGGACCATGATCTATAAACTACATTAATTGTGAACATTTGTAACGAATGAGTCGCACGCTACGACTACATAAACTCTACCGTAAATACGCATACCGCGCCGGCGAGTGCACGTTATTGCGGGTATGCGCATCCACGGGAGAGCGTACGCACGCGCAGCACGGACCAGTGTGCGGTGCAAATATGGCAACGTGCATAGAGATATTTTTCTGACTTTGACAATGTCCATGTAATACTCACCCTGCAGGTGTACTTCCCTTCTCCACCTCATACCTGTGTGTCCATGTAATACTCACCCTGCAGGTGTACTTCCCTTCTCCACCTCATACCTGTGTATATGTCCATGTAATACTCAGCCTGCAGGTGTACTTCCCTTCTCGACTTCATACCTGTGTATATGTCCATGTAATACTCACACTGCAGGTGTACTTCCCTTCTCCACTTCATACCTGTGTATATGTCCATGTAATACTCACCCTGCAGGTGTACTTCCCTTCTCCACCTCATACCTGTGTATATGTCCATGTAATACTCAGCCTACAGGTGTACTTCCCTTCTCCACTTCATACCTGTGTATATGTCCATGTAATACTCACCCTGCAGGTGTACTTCCCTTCTCCACCTCATACCTGTGTATATGTCCATGTAATACTCACCCTGCAGGTGTACTTCCCTTCTCCACCTCATACCTGTGTGTCCATGTAATACTCACCCTGCAGGTGTACTTCCCTTCTCCACCTCATACCTGTGTATATGTTCATGTAATACTCAGCCTACAGGTGTACTTCCCTTCTCCACTTCATACCTGTGTATATGTCCATGTAATACTCACCCTGCAGTTGTACTTCCCTTCTCCACCTCATACCTGTGTATATGTTAATGTAATACTCAGCCTACAGGTGTACTTCCCTTCTCCACCTCATACCTGTGTGTCCATGTAATACTCAGCCTACAGGTGTACTTCCCTTCTCCACTTCATACCTGTGTATATGTCCATGTAATACTCACCCTGCAGGTGTACTTCCCTTCTCCACCTCATACCTGTGTATATGTTAATGTAATACTCAGCCTACAGGTGTACTTCCCTTCTCCACTTCACACCTGTGTGTATGTCCATGTAATACTCAGCCTGCAGGTGTACTTCCCTTCTCCACTTCACACCTGTGTATATGTCCATGTAATACTCAGCCTACAGGTGTACTTCCCTTCTCCACCTCATACCTGTGTATATGTCCATGTAATACTCAACCTGCAGGTGTACTTCCCTTCTCCACCTCATACCTGTGTATATGTTCATGTAATACTCACCCTGCAGGTGTACTTCCCTTCTCCACTTCATACCTGTGTATATGTCCATGTAATACTCACCCTGCAGGTGTACTTCCCTTCTCCACCTCATACCTGTGTGTCCATGTAATACTCACCCTGCAGGTGTACTTCCCTTCTCCACCTCATACCTGTGTATATGTCCATGTAATACTCAGCCTACAGGTGTACTTCCCTTCTCCACTTCATACCTGTGTATATGTCCATGTAATACTCAGCCTACAGGTGTACTTCCCTTCTCCACTTCATACCTGTGTATATGTCCATGTAATACTCACCCTGCAGGTGTACTTCCCTTCTCCACCTCATACCTGTGTATATGTCCATGTAATACTCACCCTGCAGGTGTACTTCCCTTCTCCACCTCATACCTGTGTATATGTCCATGTAATACTCAGCCTACAGGTGTACTTCCCTTCTCCACTTCATACCTGTGTATATGTCCATCTAATACTTAGCCTGCAGGTGTACTTCCCTTCTCCACCTCATACCTGTGTATATGTCCATGTAATACTCACCCTGCAGGTGTACTTCCCTTCTCCACTTCATACCTGTGTATATGTCCATGTAATACTCACCCTGCAGGTGTACTTCCCTTCTCCACCTCATACCTGTGTATATGTTCATGTAATACTCAGCCTACAGGTGTACTTCCCTTCTCCACTTCACACCTGTGTATATGTCCATGTAATACTCACCCTGCAGGTGTACTTCCCTTCTCCACTTCATACCTGTGTATATGTCCATGTAATACTCACCCTGCAGATGTACTTCCCTTCTCCACCTCATACCTGTGTATATGTCCATGTAATACTCACCCTGCAGGTGTACTTCCCTTCTCCACCTCATACCTGTGTATATGTCCATGTAATACTCACCCTGCAGGTGTACTTCCCTTCTCCACCTCATACCTGTGTATATGTCCATGTAATACTCAGCCTGCAGGTGTACTTCCCTTCTCCACTTCATACCTGTGTATATGTCCATGTAATACTCACACTGCAGGTGTACTTCCCTTCTCCACTTCATACCTGTGTATATGTCCATGTAATACTCACCCTGCAGGTGTACTTCCCTTCTCCACCTCATACCTGTGTATATGTCCATGTAATACTCACCCTGCAGGTGTACTTCCCTTCTCCACCTCATACCTGTGTGTCCATGTAATACTCAGCCTACAGGTGTACTTCCCTTCTCCACTTCATACCTGTGTATATGTCCATGTAATACTCACCCTGCAGGTGTACTTCCCTTCTCCACCTCATACCTGTGTATATGTCCATGTAACACTCACCCTGCAGGTGTACTTCCCTTCTCCACCTCATACCTGTGTATATGTCCATGTAATACTCACCCTGCAGGTGTACTTCCCTTCTCCACCTCATACCTGTGTGTATATCCATGTAATACTCACCCTGCAGGTGTACTTCCCTTCTCCACCTCATACCTGTGTATATGTCCATGTAATACTCACCCTGCAGGTGTACTTCCCTTCTCCACCTCATACCTGTGTGTCCATGTAATACTCACCCTGCAGGTGTACTTCCCTTCTCCACCTCATACCTGTGTATATGTCCATGTAATACTCAGCCTGCAGGTGTACTTCCCTTCTCGACTTCATACCTGTGTATATGTCCATGTAATACTCACACTGCAGGTGTACTTCCCTTCTCCACTTCATACCTGTGTATATGTCCATGTAATACTCACCCTGCAGGTGTACTTCCCTTCTCCACCTCATACCTGTGTATATGTCCATGTAATACTCAGCCTACAGGTGTACTTCCCTTCTCCACTTCATACCTGTGTATATGTCCATGTAATACTCACCCTGCAGGTGTACTTCCCTTCTCCACCTCATACCTGTGTATATGTCCATGTAATACTCACCCTGCAGGTGTACTTCCCTTCTCCACCTCATACCTGTGTGTCCATGTAATACTCACCCTGCAGGTGTACTTCCCTTCTCCACCTCATACCTGTGTATATGTTAATGTAATACTCAGCCTACAGGTGTACTTCCCTTCTCCACCTCATACCTGTGTGTCCATGTAATACTCAGCCTACAGGTGTACTTCCCTTCTCCACTTCATACCTGTGTATATGTCCATGTAATACTCACCCTGCAGGTGTACTTCCCTTCTCCACCTCATACCTGTGTATATGTTAATGTAATACTCAGCCTACAGGTGTACTTCCCTTCTCCACTTCACACCTGTGTGTATGTCCATGTAATACTCAGCCTGCAGGTGTACTTCCCTTCTCCACTTCACACCTGTGTATATGTCCATGTAATACTCAGCCTACAGGTGTACTTCCCTTCTCCACCTCATACCTGTGTATATGTCCATGTAATACTCAACCTGCAGGTGTACTTCCCTTCTCCACCTCATACCTGTGTATATGTTCATGTAATACTCACCCTGCAGGTGTACTTCCCTTCTCCACTTCATACCTGTGTATATGTCCATGTAATACTCACCCTGCAGGTGTACTTCCCTTCTCCACCTCATACCTGTGTGTCCATGTAATACTCACCCTGCAGGTGTACTTCCCTTCTCCACCTCATACCTGTGTATATGTCCATGTAATACTCAGCCTACAGGTGTACTTCCCTTCTCCACTTCATACCTGTGTATATGTCCATGTAATACTCAGCCTGCAGGTGTACTTCCCTTCTCCACTTCATACCTGTGTATATGTCCATCTAATACTTAGCCTGCAGGTGTACTTCCCTTCTCCACCTCATACCTGTGTATATGTCCATGTAATACTCACCCTGCAGGTGTACTTCCCTTCTCCACTTCATACCTGTGTATATGTCCATGTAATACTCACCCTGCAGGTGTACTTCCCTTCTCCACCTCATACCTGTGTATATGTTCATGTAATACTCAGCCTACAGGTGTACTTCCCTTCTCCACTTCACACCTGTGTATATGTCCATGTAATACTCACCCTGCAGGTGTACTTCCCTTCTCCACTTCATACCTGTATATATGTCCATGTAATACTCACCCTGCAGATGTACTTCCCTTCTCCACCTCATACCTGTGTATATGTCCATGTAATACTCACCCTGCAGGTGTACTTCCCTTCTCCACCTCATACCTGTGTATATGTCCATGTAATACTCACCCTGCAGGTGTACTTCCCTTCTCCACCTCATACCTGTGTATATGTCCATGTAATACTCAGCCTGCAGGTGTACTTCCCTTCTCCACTTCATACCTGTGTATATGTCCATGTAATACTCACACTGCAGGTGTACTTCCCTTCTCCACTTCATACCTGTGTATATGTCCATGTAATACTCACCCTGCAGGTGTACTTCCCTTCTCCACCTCATACCTGTGTATATGTCCATGTAATACTCAGCCTACAGGTGTACTTCCCTTCTCCACTTCATACCTGTGTATATGTCCATGTAATACTCACCCTGCAGGTGTACTTCCCTTCTCCACCTCATACCTGTGTATATGTCCATGTAATACTCACCCTGCAGGTGTACTTCCCTTCTCCACCTCATACCTGTGTGTCCATGTAATACTCACCCTGCAGGTGTACTTCCCTTCTCCACCTCATACCTGTGTATATGTTCATGTAATACTCAGCCTACAGGTGTACTTCCCTTCTCCACTTCATACCTGTGTATATGTCCATGTAATACTCACCCTGCAGTTGTACTTCCCTTCTCCACCTCATACCTGTGTATATGTTAATGTAATACTCAGCCTACAGGTGTACTTCCCTTCTCCACCTCATACCTGTGTGTCCATGTAATACTCAGCCTACAGGTGTACTTCCCTTCTCCACTTCATACCTGTGTATATGTCCATGTAATACTCACCCTGCAGGTGTACTTCCCTTCTCCACCTCATACCTGTGTATATGTTAATGTAATACTCAGCCTACAGGTGTACTTCCCTTCTCCACTTCACACCTGTGTGTATGTCCATGTAATACTCAGCCTGCAGGTGTACTTCCCTTCTCCACTTCACACCTGTGTATATGTCCATGTAATACTCAGCCTACAGGTGTACTTCCCTTCTCCACCTCATACCTGTGTATATGTCCATGTAATACTCAACCTGCAGGTGTACTTCCCTTCTCCACCTCATACCTGTGTATATGTTCATGTAATACTCACCCTGCAGGTGTACTTCCCTTCTCCACTTCATACCTGTGTATATGTCCATGTAATACTCACCCTGCAGGTGTACTTCCCTTCTCCACCTCATACCTGTGTGTCCATGTAATACTCACCCTGCAGGTGTACTTCCCTTCTCCACCTCATACCTGTGTATATGTCCATGTAATACTCAGCCTACAGGTGTACTTCCCTTCTCCACTTCATACCTGTGTATATGTCCATGTAATACTCAGCCTGCAGGTGTACTTCCCTTCTCCACTTCATACCTGTGTATATGTCCATGTAATACTCAGCCTACAGGTGTAGTTCCCTTCTCCACTTCATACCTGTGTATATGTCCATGTAATACTCACCCTGCAGGTGTACTTCCCTTCTCCACCTCATACCTGTGTATATGTCCTTGTAATACTCACCCTGCAGGTGTACTTCCCTTCTCCACCTCATACCTGTGTATATGTTAATGTAATACTCAGCCTACAGGTCTACTTCCCTTCTCCACTTCACACCTGTGTGTATGTCCATGTAATACTCAGCCTGCAGGTGTACTTCCCTTCTCCACTTCACACCTGTGTATATGTCCATGTAATACTCAGCCTACAGGTGTACTTCCCTTCTCCACTTCACACCTGTGTATATGTCCATGTAATACTCACCCTGCAGGTGTACTTCCCTTCTCCACCTCATACCTGTGTGTCCATGTAATACTCACCCTGCAGGTGTACTTCCCTTCTCCACTTCATACCTGTGTATATGTCCATGTAATACTCACCCTGCAGGTGTACTTCCCTTCTCCACCTCATACCTGTGTGTCCATGTAATACTCACCCTGCAGGTGTACTTCCCTTCTCCACCTCATACCTGTGTATATGTCCATGTAATACTCAGCCTACAGGTGTACTTCCCTTCTCCACTTCATACCTGTGTATATGTCCATGTAATACTCACCCTGCAGGTGTACTTCCCTTCTCCACCTCATACCTGTGTATATGTCCATGTAATACTCAGCCTGCAGGTGTACTTCCCTTCTCCACTTCATACCTGTGTATATGTCCATGTAATACTCAGCCTACAGGTGTACTTCCCTTCTCCACTTCATACCTGTGTATATGTCCATGTAATACTCACCCTGCAGGTGTACTTCCCTTCTCCACTTCATACCTGTGTATATGTCCATGTAATACTCAGCCTGCAGGTGTACTTCCCTTCTCCACTTCATACCTGTGTATATGTCCATGTAATACTCAGCCTACAGGTGTACTTCCCTTCTCCACTTCATACCTGTGTATATGTCCATGTAATACTCACCCTGCAGGTGTGTTACAGTTACTGAGGGTATGAATCGGGTAAGAGAAGGCATTACACATTATACCATGTACAGTACTGCACACACTTCTACACCCTATGTTTTACACACACACACACACACACACACACACACACACACACACACACACACACACACACACACACACACACACACACACCTCTACACCTTGTGTATTACACACACCCCTACACCTTGTGTATTACACACACCCCTCTACACCTTGTGTATTACACACCTCTCTACACCTTGTGTATTACACACCTCTCTCTACACCTTGTGTATTACACACCTCTCTCTACACCTTGTGTATTACACACCTCTCTCTACACCTTGTGTATTACACACCTCTCTCTACACCTTGTGTATTACACACACCTCTCTCTACACCTTGTGTATTACACACACCTCTCTCTACACCTTGTGTATTACACACACCTCTCTCTACACCTTGTGTATTACACACCTCTCTCTACACCTTGTGTATTACACACACCTCTCTCTACACCTTGTGTATTACACACACCTCTCTCTACACCTTGTGTATTACACACCTCTCTCTACACCTTGTGTATTACACACACCTCTCTCTACACCTTGTGTATTACACACACCTCTCTCTACACCTTGTGTATTACACACACCTCTCTCTACACCTTGTGTATTACACACACCTCTCTCTACACCTTGTGTATTACACACACCTCTCTACACCTTGTGTATTACACACCTCTCTACACCTTGTGTATTACACACCTCTCTACACCTTGTGTATTACACACCTCTCTACACCTTGTGTATTACACACACCTTTCTACATCTTGTGTATTTGTATTACACACACCTCTACCCCTACATCCTGTGTATTACACACACCTCTACCCCTACATCCTGTGTATTACACACACCTCTACCTCTACACCCTGTGTATTACACACACCTCTACCCCTACATCCTGTGTATTACACACACCTCTACCTCTACACCCTGTGTATTACACACACCTCTACCCCTACATCCTGTGTATTACACACACCTCTACCCCTACACTCTCTGTATTACACACACCTCTACCCCTACACCCTGTGTATTACACACACCTCTACCCCTACATCCTGTGTATTACACACACCTCTACCCCTACATCCTGTGTATTACACACACCTCTACCTCTACACCCTGTGTATTACACACACCTCTACCTCTACACCCTGTGTATTACACACACCTCTACCCCTACATCCTGTGTATTACACACACCTCTACCCCTACATCCTGTGTATTACACACACCTCTACCTCTACACCCTGTGTATTACACACACCTCTACCCCTACATCCTGTGTATTACACACACCTCTACCCCTACACCCTCTGTATTACACACACCTCTACCTCTACACCCTGTGTATTACACACACCTCTACCCCTACATCCTGTGTATTACACACACCTCTACCCCTACACCCTCTGTATTACACACCCCTCTACCTCTACACCCTGTGTATTACACACACCTCTACCCCTACATCCTGTGTATTACACACACCTCTACCCCTACACCCTCTGTATTACACACACCTCTACCCCTACACCCTCTGTATTACACACACCTCTACCTCTACACCCTGTGTATTACACACACCTCTACCCCTACATCCTGTGTATTACACACACCTCTACCCCTACACCCTCTGTATTACACACACCTCTACCCCTACACCCTCTGTATTACACACACCTCTACCCCTACACCCTCTGTATTACACACACCCCTACCCCTACACCCTCTGTATTACACACACCTCTACCCCTACACCCTCTGTATTACACACACCTCTACCCCTACATCCTGTGTATTACACACACCTCTACCTCTACACCCTGTGTATTACACACACCTCTACCTCTACACCCTGTGTATTACACACACCTCTACCCCTACATCCTGTGTATTACACACACCTCTACCCCTACACCCTCTGTATTACACACACCTCTACCTCTACACCCTGTGTATTACACACACACCTCTACCCCTACACCCTCTGTATTACACACACCTCTACCCCTACACCCTGTGTATTACACACACCTCTACACCCTGTGTCCTATGTCCTTATAGTGAAGTAATTCTCCCTCTTTAGCTACATATTAATAAGGTTCTGGGGCTGTTGACTTCCTGGTAAGTAGTTTAGAGGTTATAAATATTTAACTTTTATGGGTATTGTTGTCCTCTCTGCAGAAGTCACAGCCTCCGGCCCTGGAGCGGACGCTACTGGAATAATCTCTTACCTTCTGGCCCAGGTGAGATAAGTGCAGTGATAGATACCTGATCTGGAGACAAACGTGGGTCATCTGCCTGTTCTTAGTGTTTGAGTGGGGTATAGGTGTATTACACGTGTCCTGAGAGTGAGGGGACCCCGGGACTGTCTGTATTACACGTGTCCTGAGAGTGAGGGGACACCGGGACTGTCTGTATTACACGTGTCCTGAGAGTGAGGGGACTCCGGGACTGTCTGTATTACATGTGACCTGAGAGTGAGGGGACACCGGGACTGTCTGTATTACACGTGTCCTGAGAGTGAGGGGACACCGGGACTGTCTGATTTATACGTGTCCTGAGAGTGAGGGGACACCGGGACTGTCTGTATTACATGTGACCTGAGAGTGAGGGGACACCGGGACTGTCTGTATTATACGTGTCCTGAGAGTGAGGGGACACCGGGACTGTCTGTATTATACGTGTCCTGAGAGTGAGGGGACACCGGGACTGTCTGTGTTACTAGTGTCCTGAGAGTGAGGGGACACCGGGACTGTCTGTATTACATGTGACCTGAGAGTGAGGGGACACCGGGACTGTCTGTATTACACGTGTCCTGAGAGTGAGGAGACACCGGTACTGTCTGTATTACACGTGTCCTGATAGTGAGGGGACACCGGGACTGTCTGTATTACACGTGTCCTGAGAGTGAGGGGACACCGGGACTGTCTATATTACACGTGTCCTGAGAGTGAGGGGACACCGGGACTGTCTGTATTACACGTCTCCTGAGATTGAGGGGACACCGGGACTGTCTGTATTACACGTGTCCTGAGAGTGAGGAAACCGGGACTGTCTGTATTACATGTGTCCTGAGAGTGAGGGGATACAGGGACTGTCTGTATTACACGTGTCCTGAGAGTGAGGGGACACCGGGACTGTCTGTATTACACGTGTCCTGAGAGTGAGGGGATACAGGGACTGTCTGTATTACACGTGTCCTGAGAGTGAGGGGACACCGGGACTGTCTGTATTACACGTGTCCTGAGAGTGAGGGGACACCGGGACTGTCTGTATTACACGTGTCCTGATAGTGAGGAGACACCGGGACTGTCTGTATTACACGTGTCCTGAGAGTGAGGGGACACCGGGACTGTCTATATTACACGTGTCCTGAGAGTGAGGGGACACCGGGACTGTCTGTATTACATGTGTCCTGATAGTGAGGGGACACCGGGACTGTCTGTATTACACGTGTCCTGAGAGTGAGGGGACACCGGGACTGTCTATATTACACGTGTCCTGAGAGTGAGGGGACACCGGGACTGTCTGTATTACACGTGTCCTGAGAGTGAGGGGACATAGGGACTGTCTGTATTACATGTGTCCTGAGAGTGAGGAGACACCGGGACTGTCTGTATTACACCTGTCCTGAGAGTGAGGAGATACCGGGACTGTCTGTATTACTCGTATCCTGAGAGTGATGGGACATCGGGACTGTCTGTATTACATGTGTCCTGAGAGTAAGGGGACACCGGGACTGTCTGTATTACACGTGTCCTGAGAGTGAGGGGACCCAGGGACTGTCTGTATTACACGTGTCCTGAGAGTGAGGGGACCCAGAGACTGTCTGTATTACACGTGTCCTGAGAGTGAGGGGACACCGGGACTGTCTGTATTACACGTGTCCTGAGAGTGAGGGGACACCGGGACTGTCTGTATTACACGTGTGCTGAGAGTGAGGGGACACCGGGACTGTCTGTATTACACGTGTCCTGAGAGTGAGGGGACACCGGGACTGTCTGTATTACACGTGTCCTGAGAGTGAGGAAACACCGGGACTGTCTGTATTACACCGGTCCTGAGAGTGAGGGGACACCGGGACTGTCTGTATTACACGTGTCCTGAGAGTGAGGGGACCCAGGGACTGTCTGTATTACACGTGTCCTGAGAGTGAGGGGACACCGGGACTGTCTGTATTACACGTGTCCTGAGAGTGAGGGGACCCCGGGACTGTCTGTATTACACGTGTGCTGAGAGTGAGGGAACACCGGGACTGTCTGTATTACACGTGTCCTGAGAGTGAGGGAACACCGGGACTGTCTGTATTACACCTGTCCTGAGAGTGAGGGGACACCGGGACTGTCTGTATTACATGTGTCCTGCGAGTGAGGAGAAACCGGGACTGTCTGTATTACACCTGTCCTGAGAGTGAGGGGACATTGGGACTGTCTGTATTACACGTGTCCTGAGAGTGAGGAGAAACCGGGACTGTCTGTATTACACCTGTCCTGAGAGTGAGGGGACCCAGGGACTGTCTGTATTACACGTGTCCTGAGAGTGAGGGGACACCGGGACTGTCTGTATTACACGTGTCCTGAGAGTGAGGGGACACCGGGACTGTCTGTATTACACATGTCCTGAGAGGGAGGGGATACCGGGACTGTCTGTATTACATGTCTACTGAGAGTGAGGGGACACCAGGACTGTCTGTATTACATGTGTCCTGAGAGTGAGGGTACACCGGGACTGTCTGTATTACACGTGTCCTGAGAGTGAGGGAATACCGGGACTGTCTGTATTACATGTGTCCTGATAGTGAGAGGACACCGGGACTGTCTGTATTACATGTGTCCTGAGAGTGAGGGGACACCGGGACTGTCTGTATTACACGTGTCCTGAGAGTGAGAGGACACCGGGACTGTCTGTATTACATGTGTCCTGAGAGTGAGGGGACACCGGGACTGTCTGTATTACAAGTGTCCTGAGAGTGAGGGGACACCGGGACTGTCTGTATTACACGTGTCCTGAGAGGGAGGGGACACCGGGACTGTCTGTATTACACGTGTCCTGAGAGTGAGGGGACACCGGGATTGTCTGTATTACATGTCTCCTGAGAGTGAGGGAACACCGGGACTGTCTGTATTACACCTGTCCTGAGAGTGAGGGGACACCGGGACTGTCTGTATTACATGTGTGCTGAGAGTGAGGGGACACCGGGACTGTCTGTATTACACCTGTCCTGAGAGTGAGGGGACCCAGGGACTGTCTGTATTACACGTGTCCTGAGAGTGAGGGGACACCGGGACTGTCTGTATTACACGTGTCCTGAGAGTGAGGGGACCCAGGGACTGTCTGTATTACACGTGTCCTGAGAGTGAGGGGACACCGGGACTGTCTGTATTACATGTGTGCTGAGAGTAATGGGGACACCGGGACTGTCTGTTTTACACGTGTCCTGAGAGTGAGGGGACCCCGGGACTGTCTGTATTACACGTGTCCTGAGAGTGAGGAGACACCGGGACTGTCTGTATTACATGTGTCCTGAGAGTGAGGGGACACCGGGACTGTCTGTATTACACGTGTCCTGAGAGTGAGAGGACACCGGGACTGTCTGTATTACATGTGTCCTGAGAGTGAGGGGACACCGGGACTGTCTGTATTACAAGTGTCCTGAGAGTGAGGGGACACCGGGACTGTCTGTATTACACGTGTCCTGAGAGGGAGGGGGCACCGGGACTGTCTGTATTACACGTGTCCTGAGAGTGAGAGGACACCGGGATTGTCTGTATTACATGTCTCCTGAGAGTGAGGGGACACCGGGACTGTCTGTATTACACGTGTCCTGAGAGTGAGAGGACACCGGGATTGTCTGTATTACATGTCTCCTGAGAGTGAGGGAACACCGGGACTGTCTGTATTACACCTGTCCTGAGAGTGAGGGGACACCGGGACTGTCTGTATTACATGTGTGCTGAGAGTGAGGGGACACCGGGACTGTCTGTATTACACCTGTCCTGAGAGTGAGGGACCCAGGGACTGTCTGTATTACACGTGTCCTGAGAGTGAGGGGACACCGGGACTGTCTGTATTACACGTGTCCTGAGAGTGAGGGGACCCAGGGACTGTCTGTATTACACGTGTCCTGAGAGTGAGGGGACACCGGGACTGTCTGTATTACATGTGTGCTGAGAGTAATGGGGACACCGGGACTGTCTGTATTACACGTGTCCTGAGAGTGAGGGGACCCCGGGACTGTCTGTATTACACGTGTCCTGAGAGTGAGGAGACACCGGGACTGTCTGTATTACATGTGTCCTGAGAGTGAGGGGACACCGGGACTGTCTGTATTACACGTGTCCTGAGAGTGAGAGGACACCGGGACTGTCTGTATTACATGTGTCCTGAGAGTGAGGGGACACCGGGACTGTCTGTATTACAAGTGTCCTGAGAGTGAGGGGACACCGGGACTGTCTGTATTACACGTGTCCTGAGAGGGAGGGGGCACCGGGACTGTCTGTATTACACGTGTCCTGAGAGTGAGAGGACACCGGGATTGTCTGTATTACATGTCTCCTGAGAGTGAGGGGACACCGGGACTGTCTGTATTACACGTGTCCTGAGAGTGAGAGGACACCGGGATTGTCTGTATTACATGTCTCCTGAGAGTGAGGGAACACCGGGACTGTCTGTATTACACCTGTCCTGAGAGTGAGGGGACACCGGGACTGTCTGTATTACATGTGTGCTGAGAGTGAGGGGACACCGGGACTGTCTGTATTACACCTGTCCTGAGAGTGAGGGACCCAGGGACTGTCTGTATTACACGTGTCCTGAGAGTGAGGGGACACCGGGACTGTCTGTATTACACGTGTCCTGAGAGTGAGGGGACCCAGGGACTGTCTGTATTACACGTGTCCTGAGAGTGAGGGGACACCGGGACTGTCTGTATTACACGTGTCCTGAGAGTGAGGGGACACCGGGACTGTCTGTATTACACATGTCCTGAGAGGGAGGGGATACCGGGACTGTCTGTATTACATGTCTACTGAGAGTGAGGGGACACCAGGACTGTCTGTATTACATGTGTCCTGAGAGTGAGGGTACACCGGGACTGTCTGTATTACACGTGTCCTGAGAGTGAGGGAATACCGGGACTGTCTGTATTACATGTGTCCTGATAGTGAGAGGACACCGGGACTGTCTGTATTACATGTGTCCTGAGAGTGAGGGGACACCGGGACTGTCTGTATTACACGTGTCCTGAGAGTGAGAGGACACCGGGACTGTCTGTATTACATGTGTCCTGAGAGTGAGGGGACACCGGGACTGTCTGTATTACAAGTGTCCTGAGAGTGAGGGGACACTGGGACTGTCTGTATTACACGTGTCCTGAGAGGGAGGGGACACCGGGACTGTCTGTATTACACGTGTCCTGAGAATGAGGGGACACCGGGATTGTCTGTATTACATGTCTCCTGAGAGTGAGGGAACACCGGGACTGTCTGTATTACACCTGTCCTGAGAGTGAGGGGACACCGGGACTGTCTGTATTACATGTGTGCTGCGAGTGAGGGGACACCGGGACTGTCTGTATTACACCTGTCCTGAGAGTGAGGGGACCCAGGGACTGTCTGTATTACACATGTCCTGAGAGTGAGGGGACACCGGGACTGTCTGTATTACACGTGTCCTGAGAGTGAGGGGACCCAGGGACTGTCTGTATTACACGTGTCCTGAGAGTGAGGGGACACCGGGACTGTCTGTATTACATGTGTGCTGAGAGTAATGGGGACACCGGGACTGTCTGTATTACACGTGTCCTGAGAGTGAGGGGACCCCGGGACAGTCTGTATTACACGTGTGCTGAGAGTGAGGGAGCACCGGGACTGTCTGTATTACACGTGTCCTGAGAGTGAGGGAACACCGGGACTGTCTGTATTACACCTGTCCTGAGAGTGAGGGGACACCGGGACTGTCTGTATTACATGTGTCCTGAGAGTGAGGAGAAACCGGGACTGTCTGTATTACACCTGTCCTGAGAGTGAGGGGACATTGGGACTGTCTGTATTACACGTGTCCTGAGAGTGAGGAGAAACCGGGACTGTCTGTATTACACCTGTCCTGAGAGTGAGGGGACCCAGGGACTGTCTGTATTACACGTGTCCTGAGAGTGAGGGGACACCGGGACTGTCTGTATTACACGTGTCCTGAGAGTGAGGGGACACCGGGACTGTCTGTATTACACATGTCCTGAGAGGGAGGGGATACCGGGACTGTCTGTATTACATGTCTACTGAGAGTGAGGGGACACCAGGACTGTCTGTATTACATGTGTCCTGAGAGTGAGGGTACACCGGGACTGTCTGTATTACACGTGTCCTGAGAGTGAGGGAATACCGGGACTGTCTGTATTACATGTGTCCTGATAGTGAGAGGACACCGGGACTGTCTGTATTACATGTGTCCTGAGAGTGAGGGGACACCGGGACTGTCTGTATTACACGTGTCCTGAGAGTGAGAGGACACCGGGACTGTCTGTATTACATGTGTCCTGAGAGTGAGGGGACACCGGGACTGTCTGTATTACAAGTGTCCTGAGAGTGAGGGGACACCGGGACTGTCTGTATTACACGTGTCCTGAGAGGGAGGGGACACCGGGACTGTCTGTATTACACGTGTCCTGAGAGTGAGGGGACACCGGGATTGTCTGTATTACATGTCTCCTGAGAGTGAGGGAACACCGGGACTGTCTGTATTACACCTGTCCTGAGAGTGAGGGGACACCGGGACTGTCTGTATTACATGTGTGCTGAGAGTGAGGGGACACCGGGACTGTCTGTATTACACCTGTCCTGAGAGTGAGGGGACCCAGAGACTGTCTGTATTACACGTGTCCTGAGAGTGAGGGGACACCGGGACTGTCTGTATTACACGTGTCCTGAGAGTGAGGGGACACCGGGACTGTCTGTATTACACGTGTGCTGAGAGTGAGGGGACACCGGGACTGTCTGTATTACACGTGTCCTGAGAGTGAGGGGACACCGGGACTGTCTGTATTACACGTGTCCTGAGAGTGAGGAAACACCGGGACTGTCTGTATTACACCTGTCCTGAGAGTGAGGGGACACCGGGACTGTCTGTATTACACGTGTCCTGAGAGTGAGGGGACCCAGGGACTGTCTGTATTACACGTGTCCTGAGAGTGAGGGGACACCGGGACTGTCTGTATTACATGTGTGCTGAGAGTGAGGGGACACCGGGACTGTCTGTATTACACCTGTCCTGAGAGTGAGGGGACACCGGGACTGTCTGTATTACACGTGTCCTGAGAGTGAGGGGACCCAGGGACTGTCTGTATTACACATGTCCTGAGAGTGAGGGGACACCGGATCTGTCTGTATTACACGTGTCCTGAGAGTGAGGGAACACCGGGACTGTCTGTATTACACCTGTCCTGAGAGTGAGGGGACACCGGGACTGTCTGTATTACACGTGTCCTGAGAGTGAGGAGACACCGGGACTGTCTGTGTTACTAGTGTCCTGAGAGTGAGGGGACACCGGGACTGTCTGTATTACACGTGTCCTGAGAGTGAGGGGACCCCGGGACTGTCTGTATTACACGTGTGCTGAGAGTGAGGGAACACCGGGACTGTCTGTATTACACGTGTCCTGAGAGTGAGGGAACACCGGGACTGTCTGTGTTACTAGTGTCCTGAGAGTGAGGGGACACCGGGACTGTCTGTATTACACGTGTCCTGAGAGTGAGGGGACCCCGGGACTGTCTGTATTACACGTGTGCTGAGAGTGAGGGAACACCGGGACTGTCTGTATTACACGTGTCCTGAGAGTGAGGGAACACCGGGACTGTCTGTATTACACCTGTCCTGAGAGTGAGGGGACACCGGGACTGTCTGTATTACATGTGTCCTGAGAGTGAGGAGAAACCGGGACTGTCTGTATTACACCTGTCCTGAGAGTGAGGGGACATTGGGACTGTCTGTATTACACGTGTCCTGAGAGTGAGGAGAAACCGGGACTGTCTGTATTACACCTGTCCTGAGAGTGAGGGGACCCAGGGACTGTCTGTATTACACGTGTCCTGAGAGTGAGGGGACACCGGGACTGTCTGTATTACACGTGTCCTGAGAGTGAGGGGACACCGGGACTGTCTGTATTACACATGTCCTGAGAGGGAGGGGATACCGGGACTGTCTGTATTACATGTCTACTGAGAGTGAGGGGACACCAGGACTGTCTGTATTACATGTGTCCTGAGAGTGAGGGTACACCGGGACTGTCTGTATTACACGTGTCCTGAGAGTGAGGGAATACCGGGACTGTCTGTATTACATGTGTCCTGATAGTGAGAGGACACCGGGACTGTCTGTATTACATGTGTCCTGAGAGTGAGGGGACACCGGGACTGTCTGTATTACACGTGTCCTGAGAGTGAGAGGACACCGGGACTGTCTGTATTACATGTGTCCTGAGAGTGAGGGGACACCGGGACTGTCTGTATTACAAGTGTCCTGAGAGTGAGGGGACACCGGGACTGTCTGTATTACACGTGTCCTGAGAGGGAGGGGACACCGGGACTGTCTGTATTACACGTGTCCTGAGAGTGAGGGGACACCGGGATTGTCTGTATTACATGTCTCCTGAGAGTGAGGGAACACCGGGACTGTCTGTATTACACCTGTCCTGAGAGTGAGGGGACACCGGGACTGTCTGTATTACATGTGTGCTGAGAGTGAGGGGACACCGGGACTGTCTGTATTACACCTGTCCTGAGAGTGAGGGGACCCAGGGACTGTCTGTATTACACGTGTCCTGAGAGTGAGGGGACACCGGGACTGTCTGTATTACACGTGTCCTGAGAGTGAGGGGACCCAGGGACTGTCTGTATTACACGTGTCCTGAGAGTGAGGGGACACCGGGACTGTCTGTATTACATGTGTGCTGAGAGTAATGGGGACACCGGGACTGTCTGTTTTACACGTGTCCTGAGAGTGAGGGGACCCCGGGACTGTCTGTATTACACGTGTCCTGAGAGTGAGGAGACACCGGGACTGTCTGTATTACATGTGTCCTGAGAGTGAGGGGACACCGGGACTGTCTGTATTACACGTGTCCTGAGAGTGAGAGGACACCGGGACTGTCTGTATTACATGTGTCCTGAGAGTGAGGGGACACCGGGACTGTCTGTATTACAAGTGTCCTGAGAGTGAGGGGACACCGGGACTGTCTGTATTACACGTGTCCTGAGAGGGAGGGGGCACCGGGACTGTCTGTATTACACGTGTCCTGAGAGTGAGAGGACACCGGGATTGTCTGTATTACATGTCTCCTGAGAGTGAGGGGACACCGGGACTGTCTGTATTACACGTGTCCTGAGAGTGAGAGGACACCGGGACTGTCTGTATTACATGTGTGCTGAGAGTGAGGGGACACCGGGACTGTCTGTATTACACCTGTCCTGAGAGTGAGGGGACACCGGGACTGTCTGTATTACACGTGTCCTGAGAGTGAGGGGACCCAGGGACTGTCTGTATTACACGTGTCCTGAGAGTGAGGGGACACCGGATCTGTCTGTATTACACGTGTCCTGAGAGTGAGGGAACACCGGGACTGTCTGTATTACACCTGTCCTGAGAGTGAGGGGACACCGGGACTGTCTGTATTACACGTGTCCTGAGAGTGAGGAGACACCGGGACTGTCTGTGTTACTAGTGTCCTGAGAGTGAGGGGACACCGGGACTGTCTGTGTTACTAGTGTCCTGAGAGTGAGGGGACACCGGGACTGTCTGTATTACACGTGTCCTGAGAGTGAGGGGACCCCGGGACTGTCTGTATTACACGTGTGCTGAGAGTGAGGGAACACCGGGACTGTCTGTATTACACGTGTCCTGAGAGTGAGGGAACACCGGGACTGTCTGTATTACACCTGTCCTGAGAGTGAGGGGACACCGGGACTGTCTGTATTACATGTGTCCTGAGAGTGAGGAGAAACCGGGACTGTCTGTATTACACCTGTCCTGAGAGTGAGGGGACATTGGGACTGTCTGTATTACACGTGTCCTGAGAGTGAGGAGAAACCGGGACTGTCTGTATTACACCTGTCCTGAGAGTGAGGGGACCCAGGGACTGTCTGTATTACACGTGTCCTGAGAGTGAGGGGACACCGGGACTGTCTGTATTACACGTGTCCTGAGAGTGAGGGGACACCGGGACTGTCTGTATTACACATGTCCTGAGAGGGAGGGGATACCGGGACTGTCTGTATTACATGTCTACTGAGAGTGAGGGGACACCAGGACTGTCTGTATTACATGTGTCCTGAGAGTGAGGGTACACCGGGACTGTCTGTATTACACGTGTCCTGAGAGTGAGGGAATACCGGGACTGTCTGTATTACATGTGTCCTGATAGTGAGAGGACACCGGGACTGTCTGTATTACATGTGTCCTGAGAGTGAGGGGACACCGGGACTGTCTGTATTACACGTGTCCTGAGAGTGAGAGGACACCGGGACTGTCTGTATTACATGTGTCCTGAGAGTGAGGGGACACCGGGACTGTCTGTATTACAAGTGTCCTGAGAGTGAGGGGACACCGGGACTGTCTGTATTACACGTGTCCTGAGAGGGAGGGGACACCGGGACTGTCTGTATTACACGTGTCCTGAGAGTGAGGGGACACCGGGATTGTCTGTATTACATGTCTCCTGAGAGTGAGGGAACACCGGGACTGTCTGTATTACACCTGTCCTGAGAGTGAGGGGACACCGGGACTGTCTGTATTACATGTGTGCTGAGAGTGAGGGGACACCGGGACTGTCTGTATTACACCTGTCCTGAGAGTGAGGGGACCCAGGGACTGTCTGTATTACACGTGTCCTGAGAGTGAGGGGACACCGGGACTGTCTGTATTACACGTGTCCTGAGAGTGAGGGGACCCAGGGACTGTCTGTATTACACGTGTCCTGAGAGTGAGGGGACACCGGGACTGTCTGTATTACATGTGTGCTGAGAGTAATGGGGACACCGGGACTGTCTGTTTTACACGTGTCCTGAGAGTGAGGGGACCCCGGGACTGTCTGTATTACACGTGTCCTGAGAGTGAGGAGACACCGGGACTGTCTGTATTACATGTGTCCTGAGAGTGAGGGGACACCGGGACTGTCTGTATTACACGTGTCCTGAGAGTGAGAGGACACCGGGACTGTCTGTATTACATGTGTCCTGAGAGTGAGGGGACACCGGGACTGTCTGTATTACAAGTGTCCTGAGAGTGAGGGGACACCGGGACTGTCTGTATTACACGTGTCCTGAGAGGGAGGGGGCACCGGGACTGTCTGTATTACACGTGTCCTGAGAGTGAGAGGACACCGGGATTGTCTGTATTACATGTCTCCTGAGAGTGAGGGGACACCGGGACTGTCTGTATTACACGTGTCCTGAGAGTGAGAGGACACCGGGATTGTCTGTATTACATGTCTCCTGAGAGTGAGGGAACACCGGGACTGTCTGTATTACACCTGTCCTGAGAGTGAGGGGACACCGGGACTGTCTGTATTACATGTGTGCTGAGAGTGAGGGGAAACCGGGACTGTCTGTATTACACCTGTCCTGAGAGTGAGGGACCCAGGGACTGTCTGTATTACACGTGTCCTGAGAGTGAGGGGACACCGGGACTGTCTGTATTACACGTGTCCTGAGAGTGAGGGGACCCAGGGACTGTCTGTATTACACGTGTCCTGAGAGTGAGGGGACACCGGGACTGTCTGTATTACATGTGTGCTGAGAGTAATGGGGACACCGGGACTGTCTGTATTACACGTGTCCTGAGAGTGAGGGGACCCCGGGACTGTCTGTATTACACGTGTCCTGAGAGTGAGGAGACACCGGGACTGTCTGTATTACATGTGTCCTGAGAGTGAGGGGACACCGGGACTGTCTGTATTACACGTGTCCTGAGAGTGAGAGGACACCGGGACTGTCTGTATTACATGTGTCCTGAGAGTGAGGGGACACCGGGACTGTCTGTATTACAAGTGTCCTGAGAGTGAGGGGACACCGGGACTGTCTGTATTACACGTGTCCTGAGAGGGAGGGGGCACCGGGACTGTCTGTATTACACGTGTCCTGAGAGTGAGAGGACACCGGGATTGTCTGTATTACATGTCTCCTGAGAGTGAGGGGACACCGGGACTGTCTGTATTACACGTGTCCTGAGAGTGAGAGGACACCGGGATTGTCTGTATTACATGTCTCCTGAGAGTGAGGGAACACCGGGACTGTCTGTATTACACCTGTCCTGAGAGTGAGGGGACACCGGGACTGTCTGTATTACATGTGTGCTGAGAGTGAGGGGACACCGGGACTGTCTGTATTACACCTGTCCTGAGAGTGAGGGACCCAGGGACTGTCTGTATTACACGTGTCCTGAGAGTGAGGGGACACCGGGACTGTCTGTATTACACGTGTCCTGAGAGTGAGGGGACCCAGGGACTGTCTGTATTACACGTGTCCTGAGAGTGAGGGGACACCGGGACTGTCTGTATTACACGTGTCCTGAGAGTGAGGGGACACCGGGACTGTCTGTATTACACATGTCCTGAGAGGGAGGGGATACCGGGACTGTCTGTATTACATGTCTACTGAGAGTGAGGGGACACCAGGACTGTCTGTATTACATGTGTCCTGAGAGTGAGGGTACACCGGGACTGTCTGTATTACACGTGTCCTGAGAGTGAGGGAATACCGGGACTGTCTGTATTACATGTGTCCTGATAGTGAGAGGACACCGGGACTGTCTGTATTACATGTGTCCTGAGAGTGAGGGGACACCGGGACTGTCTGTATTACACGTGTCCTGAGAGTGAGAGGACACCGGGACTGTCTGTATTACATGTGTCCTGAGAGTGAGGGGACACCGGGACTGTCTGTATTACAAGTGTCCTGAGAGTGAGGGGACACTGGGACTGTCTGTATTACACGTGTCCTGAGAGGGAGGGGACACCGGGACTGTCTGCATTACACGTGTCCTGAGAGTGAGGGGACACCGGGATTGTCTGTATTACATGTCTCCTGAGAGTGAGGGAACACCGGGACTGTCTGTATTACACCTGTCCTGAGAGTGAGGGGACACCGGGACTGTCTGTATTACATGTGTGCTGCGAGTGAGGGGACACCGGGACTGTCTGTATTACACCTGTCCTGAGAGTGAGGGGACCCAGGGACTGTCTGTATTACACGTGTCCTGAGAGTGAGGGGACACCGGGACTGTCTGTATTACACGTGTCCTGAGAGTGAGGGGACCCAGGGACTGTCTGTATTACACGTGTCCTGAGAGTGAGGGGACACCGGGACTGTCTGTATTACATGTGTGCTGAGAGTAATGGGGACACCGGGACTGTCTGTATTACACGTGTCCTGAGAGTGAGGGGACCCCGGGACAGTCTGTATTACACGTGTGCTGAGAGTGAGGGAACACCGGGACTGTCTGTATTACACGTGTCCTGAGAGTGAGGGAACACCGGGACTGTCTGTATTACACCTGTCCTGAGAGTGAGGGGACACCGGGACTGTCTGTATTACATGTGTCCTGAGAGTGAGGAGAAACCGGGACTGTCTGTATTACACCTGTCCTGAGAGTGAGGGGACATTGGGACTGTCTGTATTACACGTGTCCTGAGAGTGAGGAGAAACCGGGACTGTCTGTATTACACCTGTCCTGAGAGTGAGGGGACCCAGGGACTGTCTGTATTACACGTGTCCTGAGAGTGAGGGGACACCGGGACTGTCTGTATTACACGTGTCCTGAGAGTGAGGGGACACCGGGACTGTCTGTATTACACATGTCCTGAGAGGGAGGGGATACCGGGACTGTCTGTATTACATGTCTACTGAGAGTGAGGGGACACCAGGACTGTCTGTATTACATGTGTCCTGAGAGTGAGAGTACACCGGGACTGTCTGTATTACACGTGTCCTGAGAGTGAGGGAATACCGGGACTGTCTGTATTACATGTGTCCTGATAGTGAGAGGACACCGGGACTGTCTGTATTACATGTGTCCTGAGAGTGAGGGGACACCGGGACTGTCTGTATTACACGTGTCCTGAGAGTGAGAGGACACCGGGACTGTCTGTATTACATGTGTCCTGAGAGTGAGGGGACACCGGGACTGTCTGTATTACAAGTGTCCTGAGAGTGAGGGGACACCGGGACTGTCTGTATTACACGTGTCCTGAGAGGGAGGGGACACCGGGACTGTCTGTATTACACGTGTCCTGAGAGTGAGGGGACACCGGGATTGTCTGTATTACATGTCTCCTGAGAGTGAGGGAACACCGGGACTGTCTGTATTACACCTGTCCTGAGAGTGAGGGGACACCGGGACTGTCTGTATTACATGTGTGCTGAGAGTGAGGGGACACCGGGACTGTCTGTATTACACCTGTCCTGAGAGTGAGGGGACCCAGGGACTGTCTGTATTACACGTGTCCTGAGAGTGAGGGGACACCGGGACTGTCTGTATTACACGTGTCCTGAGAGTGAGGGGACCCAGGGACTGTCTGTATTACACGTGTCCTGAGAGTGAGGGGACACCGGGACTGTCTGTATTACATGTGTGCTGAGAGTAATGGGGACACCGGGACTGTCTGTTTTACACGTGTCCTGAGAGTGAGGGGACCCCGGGACTGTCTGTATTACACGTGTCCTGAGAGTGAGGAGACACCGGGACTGTCTGTATTACATGTGTCCTGAGAGTGAGGGGACACCGGGACTGTCTGTATTACACGTGTCCTGAGAGTGAGAGGACACCGGGACTGTCTGTATTACATGTGTCCTGAGAGTGAGGGGACACCGGGACTGTCTGTATTACAAGTGTCCTGAGAGTGAGGGGACACCGGGACTGTCTGTATTACACGTGTCCTGAGAGTGAGGGGACCCAGGGACTGTCTGTATTACACGTGTCCTGAGAGTGAGGGGACACCGGGACTGTCTGTATTACATGTGTGCTGAGAGTAATGGGGACACCGGGACTGTCTGTATTACACGTGTCCTGAGAGTGAGGGGACCCCGGGACTGTCTGTATTACACGTGTCCTGAGAGTGAGGAGACACCGGGACTGTCTGTATTACATGTGTCCTGAGAGTGAGGGGACACCGGGACTGTCTGTATTACACGTGTCCTGAGAGTGAGAGGACACCGGGACTGTCTGTATTACATGTGTCCTGAGAGTGAGGGGACACCGGGACTGTCTGTATTACAAGTGTCCTGAGAGTGAGGGGACACCGGGACTGTCTGTATTACACGTGTCCTGAGAGGGAGGGGGCACCGGGACTGTCTGTATTACACGTGTCCTGAGAGTGAGAGGACACCGGGATTGTCTGTATTACATGTCTCCTGAGAGTGAGGGGACACCGGGACTGTCTGTATTACACGTGTCCTGAGAGTGAGAGGACACCGGGATTGTCTGTATTACATGTCTCCTGAGAGTGAGGGAACACCGGGACTGTCTGTATTACACCTGTCCTGAGAGTGAGGGGACACCGGGACTGTCTGTATTACATGTGTGCTGAGAGTGAGGGGACACCGGGACTGTCTGTATTACACCTGTCCTGAGAGTGAGGGACCCAGGGACTGTCTGTATTACACGTGTCCTGAGAGTGAGGGGACACCGGGACTGTCTGTATTACACGTGTCCTGAGAGTGAGGGGACCCAGGGACTGTCTGTATTACACGTGTCCTGAGAGTGAGGGGACACCGGGACTGTCTGTATTACACGTGTCCTGAGAGTGAGGGGACACCGGGACTGTCTGTATTACACATGTCCTGAGAGGGAGGGGATACCGGGACTGTCTGTATTACATGTCTACTGAGAGTGAGGGGACACCAGGACTGTCTGTATTACATGTGTCCTGAGAGTGAGGGTACACCGGGACTGTCTGTATTACACGTGTCCTGAGAGTGAGGGAATACCGGGACTGTCTGTATTACATGTGTCCTGATAGTGAGAGGACACCGGGACTGTCTGTATTACATGTGTCCTGAGAGTGAGGGGACACCGGGACTGTCTGTATTACACGTGTCCTGAGAGTGAGAGGACACCGGGACTGTCTGTATTACATGTGTCCTGAGAGTGAGGGGACACCGGGACTGTCTGTATTACAAGTGTCCTGAGAGTGAGGGGACACCGGGACTGTCTGTATTACACGTGTCCTGAGAGGGAGGGGACACCGGGACTGTCTGTATTACACGTGTCCTGAGAGTGAGGGGACACCGGGATTGTCTGTATTACATGTCTCCTGAGAGTGAGGGAACACCGGGACTGTCTGTATTACACCTGTCCTGAGAGTGAGGGGACACCGGGACTGTCTGTATTACATGTGTGCTGCGAGTGAGGGGACACCGGGACTGTCTGTATTACACCTGTCCTGAGAGTGAGGGGACCCAGGGACTGTCTGTATTACACGTGTCCTGAGAGTGAGGGGACACCGGGACTGTCTGTATTACACGTGTCCTGAGAGTGAGGGGACCCAGGGACTGTCTGTATTACACGTGTCCTGAGAGTGAGGGGACACCGGGACTGTCTGTATTACATGTGTGCTGAGAGTAATGGGGACACCGGGACTGTCTGTTTTACACGTGTCCTGAGAGTGAGGGGACCCCGGGACTGTCTGTATTACACGTGTCCTGAGAGTGAGGAGACACCGGGACTGTCTGTATTACATGTGTCCTGAGAGTGAGGGGACACCGGGACTGTCTGTATTACACGTGTCCTGAGAGTGAGAGGACACCGGGACTGTCTGTATTACATGTGTCCTGAGAGTGAGGGGACACCGGGACTGTCTGTATTACAAGTGTCCTGAGAGTGAGGGGACACCGGGACTGTCTGTATTACACGTGTCCTGAGAGGGAGGGGGCACCGGGACTGTCTGTATTACACGTGTCCTGAGAGTGAGAGGACACCGGGATTGTCTGTATTACATGTCTCCTGAGAGTGAGGGGACACCGGGACTGTCTGTATTACACGTGTCCTGAGAGTGAGAGGACACCGGGATTGTCTGTATTACATGTCTCCTGAGAGTGAGGGAACACCGGGACTGTCTGTATTACACCTGTCCTGAGAGTGAGGGGACACCGGGACTGTCTGTATTACATGTGTGCTGAGAGTGAGGGGACACCGGGACTGTCTGTATTACACCTGTCCTGAGAGTGAGGGACCCAGGGACTGTCTGTATTACACGTGTCCTGAGAGTGAGGGGACACCGGGACTGTCTGTATTACACGTGTCCTGAGAGTGAGGGGACCCAGGGACTGTCTGTATTACACGTGTCCTGAGAGTGAGGGGACACCGGGACTGTCTGTATTACATGTGTGCTGAGAGTAATGGGGACACCGGGACTGTCTGTATTACACGTGTCCTGAGAGTGAGGGGACCCCGGGACTGTCTGTATTACACGTGTCCTGAGAGTGAGGAGACACCGGGACTGTCTGTATTACATGTGTCCTGAGAGTGAGGGGACACCGGGACTGTCTGTATTACACGTGTCCTGAGAGTGAGAGGACACCGGGACTGTCTGTATTACATGTGTCCTGAGAGTGAGGGGACACCGGGACTGTCTGTATTACAAGTGTCCTGAGAGTGAGGGGACACCGGGACTGTCTGTATTACACGTGTCCTGAGAGGGAGGGGGCACCGGGACTGTCTGTATTACACGTGTCCTGAGAGTGAGAGGACACCGGGATTGTCTGTATTACATGTCTCCTGAGAGTGAGGGGACACCGGGACTGTCTGTATTACACGTGTCCTGAGAGTGAGAGGACACCGGGATTGTCTGTATTACATGTCTCCTGAGAGTGAGGGAACACCGGGACTGTCTGTATTACACCTGTCCTGAGAGTGAGGGGACACCGGGACTGTCTGTATTACATGTGTGCTGAGAGTGAGGGGAC
This sequence comes from Pseudophryne corroboree, assembly GCF_028390025.1. Taxonomy (NCBI): domain Eukaryota; kingdom Metazoa; phylum Chordata; class Amphibia; order Anura; family Myobatrachidae; genus Pseudophryne; species Pseudophryne corroboree. The sequence continues at coordinate 491,041,749 of NC_086451.1, forward strand.
ACCGGGACTGTCTGTATTACACCTGTCCTGAGAGTGAGGGACCCAGGGACTGTCTGTATTACACGTGTCCTGAGAGTGAGGGGACACCGGGACTGTCTGTATTACACGTGTCCTGAGAGTGAGGGGACCCAGGGACTGTCTGTATTACACGTGTCCTGAGAGTGAGGGGACACCGGGACTGTCTGTATTACACGTGTCCTGAGAGTGAGGGGACACCGGGACTGTCTGTATTACACATGTCCTGAGAGGGAGGGGATACCGGGACTGTCTGTATTACATGTCTACTGAGAGTGAGGGGACACCAGGACTGTCTGTATTACATGTGTCCTGAGAGTGAGGGTACACCGGGACTGTCTGTATTACACGTGTCCTGAGAGTGAGGGAATACCGGGACTGTCTGTATTACATGTGTCCTGATAGTGAGAGGACACCGGGACTGTCTGTATTACATGTGTCCTGAGAGTGAGGGGACACCGGGACTGTCTGTATTACACGTGTCCTGAGAGTGAGAGGACACCGGGACTGTCTGTATTACATGTGTCCTGAGAGTGAGGGGACACCGGGACTGTCTGTATTACAAGTGTCCTGAGAGTGAGGGGACACCGGGACTGTTTGTATTACACGTGTCCTGAGAGGGAGGGGACACCGGGACTGTCTGTATTACACGTGTCCTGAGAGTGAGGGGACACCGGGATTGTCTGTATTACATGTCTCCTGAGAGTGAGGGAACACCGGGACTGTCTGTATTACACCTGTCCTGAGAGTGAGGGGACACCGGGACTGTCTGTATTACATGTGTGCTGCGAGTGAGGGGACACCGGGACTGTCTGTATTACACCTGTCCTGAGAGTGAGGGGACCCAGGGACTGTCTGTATTACACGTGTCCTGAGAGTGAGGGGACACCGGGACTGTCTGTATTACACGTGTCCTGAGAGTGAGGGGACCCAGGGACTGTCTGTATTACACGTGTCCTGAGAGTGAGGGGACACCGGGACTGTCTGTATTACATGTGTGCTGAGAGTAATGGGGACACCGGGACTGTCTGTATTACACGTGTCCTGAGAGTGAGGGGACCCCGGGACTGTCTGTATTACACGTGTCCTGAGAGTGAGGAGACACCGGGACTGTCTGTATTACATGTGTCCTGAGAGTGAGGGGACACCGGGACTGTCTGTATTACACGTGTCTTGAGAGTGAGAGGACACCGGGACTGTCTGTATTACATGTGTCCTGAGAGTGAGGGGACACCGGGACTGTCTGTATTACAAGTGTCCTGAGAGTGAGGGGACACCGGGACTGTCTGTATTACACGTGTCCTGAGAGGGAGGGGGCACCGGGACTGTCTGTATTACACGTGTCCTGAGAGTGAGAGGACATCGGGATTGTCTGTATTACATGTCTCCTGAGAGTGAGGGGACACCGGGACTGTCTGTATTACACGTGTCCTGAGAGTGAGAGGACACCGGGATTGTCTGTATTACATGTCTCCTGAGAGTGAGGGAACACCGGGACTGTCTGTATTACACCTGTCCTGAGAGTGAGGGGACACCGGGACTGTCTGTATTACATGTGTGCTGAGAGTGAGGGGACACCGGGACTGTCTGTATTACACCTGTCCTGAGAGTGAGGGACCCAGGGACTGTCTGTATTACACGTGTCCTGAGAGTGAGGGGACACCGGGACTGTCTGTATTACACGTGTCCTGAGAGTGAGGGGACCCAGGGACTGTCTGTATTACACGTGTCCTGAGAGTGAGGGGACACCGGGACTGTCTGTATTACATGTGTGCTGAGAGTAATGGGGACACCGGGACTGTCTGTATTACACGTGTCCTGAGAGTGAGGGGACCCCGGGACTGTCTGTATTACACGTGTCCTGAGAGTGAGGAGACACCGGGACTGTCTGTATTACATGTGTCCTGAGAGTGAGGGGACACCGGGACTGTCTGTATTACACGTGTCCTGAGAGTGAGAGGACACCGGGACTGTCTGTATTACATGTGTCCTGAGAGTGAGGGGACACCGGGACTGTCTGTATTACAAGTGTCCTGAGAGTGAGGGGACACCGGGACTGTCTGTATTACACGTGTCCTGAGAGGGAGGGGGCACCGGGACTGTCTGTATTACACGTGTCCTGAGAGTGAGAGGACACCGGGATTGTCTGTATTACATGTCTCCTGAGAGTGAGGGGACACCGGGACTGTCTGTATTACACGTGTCCTGAGAGTGAGAGGACACCGGGATTGTCTGTATTACATGTCTCCTGAGAGTGAGGGAACACCGGGACTGTCTGTATTACACCTGTCCTGAGAGTGAGGGGACACCGGGACTGTCTGTATTACATGTGTGCTGAGAGTGAGGGGACACCGGGACTGTCTGTATTACACCTGTCCTGAGAGTGAGGGACCCAGGGACTGTCTGTATTACACGTGTCCTGAGAGTGAGGGGACACCGGGACTGTCTGTATTACACGTGTCCTGAGAGTGAGGGGACCCAGGGACTGTCTGTATTACACGTGTCCTGAGAGTGAGGGGACACCGGGACTGTCTGTATTACATGTGTGCTGAGAGTAATGGGGACACCGGGACTGTCTGTATTACACGTGTCCTGAGAGTGAGGGGACCCCGGGACTGTCTGTATTACACGTGTCCTGAGAGTGAGGAGACACCGGGACTGTCTGTATTACATGTGTCCTGAGAGTGAGGGGACACCGGGACTGTCTGTATTACACGTGTCCTGAGAGTGAGAGGACACCGGGACTGTCTGTATTACATGTGTCCTGAGAGTGAGGGGACACCGGGACTGTCTGTATTACAAGTGTCCTGAGAGTGAGGGGACACCGGGACTGTCTGTATTACACGTGTCCTGAGAGGGAGGGGGCACCGGGACTGTCTGTATTACACGTGTCCTGAGAGTGAGAGGACACCGGGATTGTCTGTATTACATGTCTCCTGAGAGTGAGGGGACACCGGGACTGTCTGTATTACACGTGTCCTGAGAGTGAGAGGACACCGGGATTGTCTGTATTACATGTCTCCTGAGAGTGAGGGAACACCGGGACTGTCTGTATTACACCTGTCCTGAGAGTGAGGGGACACCGGGACTGTCTGTATTACATGTGTGCTGAGAGTGAGGGGACACCGGGACTGTCTGTATTACACCTGTCCTGAGAGTGAGGGACCCAGGGACTGTCTGTATTACACGTGTCCTGAGAGTGAGGGGACACCGGGACTGTCTGTATTACACGTGTCCTGAGAGTGAGGGGACCCAGGGACTGTCTGTATTACACGTGTCCTGAGAGTGAGGGGACACCGGGACTGTCTGTATTACACGTGTCCTGAGAGTGAGGGGACACCGGGACTGTCTGTATTACACATGTCCTGAGAGGGAGGGGATACCGGGACTGTCTGTATTACATGTCTACTGAGAGTGAGGGGACACCAGGACTGTCTGTATTACATGTGTCCTGAGAGTGAGGGTACACCGGGACTGTCTGTATTACACGTGTCCTGAGAGTGAGGGAATACCGGGACTGTCTGTATTACATGTGTCCTGATAGTGAGAGGACACCGGGACTGTCTGTATTACATGTGTCCTGAGAGTGAGGGGACACCGGGACTGTCTGTATTACACGTGTCCTGAGAGTGAGAGGACACCGGGACTGTCTGTATTACATGTGTCCTGAGAGTGAGGGGACACCGGGACTGTCTGTATTACAAGTGTCCTGAGAGTGAGGGGACACCGGGACTGTTTGTATTACACGTGTCCTGAGAGGGAGGGGACACCGGGACTGTCTGTATTACACGTGTCCTGAGAGTGAGGGGACACCGGGATTGTCTGTATTACATGTCTCCTGAGAGTGAGGGAACACCGGGACTGTCTGTATTACACCTGTCCTGAGAGTGAGGGGACACCGGGACTGTCTGTATTACATGTGTGCTGCGAGTGAGGGGACACCGGGACTGTCTGTATTACACCTGTCCTGAGAGTGAGGGGACCCAGGGACTGTCTGTATTACACGTGTCCTGAGAGTGAGGGGACACCGGGACTGTCTGTATTACACGTGTCCTGAGAGTGAGGGGACCCAGGGACTGTCTGTATTACACGTGTCCTGAGAGTGAGGGGACACCGGGACTGTCTGTATTACATGTGTGCTGAGAGTAATGGGGACACCGGGACTGTCTGTATTACACGTGTCCTGAGAGTGAGGGGACCCCGGGACTGTCTGTATTACACGTGTCCTGAGAGTGAGGAGACACCGGGACTGTCTGTATTACATGTGTCCTGAGAGTGAGGGGACACCGGGACTGTCTGTATTACACGTGTCTTGAGAGTGAGAGGACACCGGGACTGTCTGTATTACATGTGTCCTGAGAGTGAGGGGACACCGGGACTGTCTGTATTACAAGTGTCCTGAGAGTGAGGGGACACCGGGACTGTCTGTATTACACGTGTCCTGAGAGGGAGGGGGCACCGGGACTGTCTGTATTACACGTGTCCTGAGAGTGAGAGGACATCGGGATTGTCTGTATTACATGTCTCCTGAGAGTGAGGGGACACCGGGACTGTCTGTATTACACGTGTCCTGAGAGTGAGAGGACACCGGGATTGTCTGTATTACATGTCTCCTGAGAGTGAGGGAACACCGGGACTGTCTGTATTACACCTGTCCTGAGAGTGAGGGGACACCGGGACTGTCTGTATTACATGTGTGCTGAGAGTGAGGGGACACCGGGACTGTCTGTATTACACCTGTCCTGAGAGTGAGGGACCCAGGGACTGTCTGTATTACACGTGTCCTGAGAGTGAGGGGACACCGGGACTGTCTGTATTACACGTGTCCTGAGAGTGAGGGGACCCAGGGACTGTCTGTATTACACGTGTCCTGAGAGTGAGGGGACACCGGGACTGTCTGTATTACATGTGTGCTGAGAGTAATGGGGACACCGGGACTGTCTGTATTACACGTGTCCTGAGAGTGAGGGGACCCCGGGACTGTCTGTATTACACGTGTCCTGAGAGTGAGGAGACACCGGGACTGTCTGTATTACATGTGTCCTGAGAGTGAGGGGACACCGGGACTGTCTGTATTACACGTGTCCTGACAGTGAGAGGACACCGGGACTGTCTGTATTACATGTGTCCTGAGAGTGAGGGGACACCGGGACTGTCTGTATTACAAGTGTCCTGAGAGTGAGGGGACACCGGGACTGTCTGTATTACACGTGTCCTGAGAGGGAGGGGGCACCGGGACTGTCTGTATTACACGTGTCCTGAGAGTGAGAGGACACCGGGATTGTCTGTATTACATGTCTCCTGAGAGTGAGGGGACACCGGGACTGTCTGTATTACACGTGTCCTGAGAGTGAGAGGACACCGGGATTGTCTGTATTAAATGTCTCCTGAGAGTGAGGGAACACCGGGACTGTCTGTATTACACCTGTCCTGAGAGTGAGGGGACACCGGGACTGTCTGTATTACATGTGTGCTGAGAGTGAGGGGACACCGGGACTGTCTGTATTACACGTGTCCTGAGAGTGAGAGGACACCGGGATTGTCTGTATTACATGTCTCCTGAGAGTGAGGGAACACCGGGACTGTCTGTATTACACGTGTCCTGAGAGTGAGGGGACCCAGGGACTGTCTGTATTACACGTGTCCTGAGAGTGAGGGGACAGCGGGACTGTCTGTATTACATGTGTGCTGAGAGTAATGGGGACACCGGGACTGTCTGTATTACACGTGTCCTGAGAGTGAGGGGACCCCGGGACTGTCTGTATTACACGTGTCCTGAGAGTGAGGGGATCCCGGGACTGTCTGTATTACACGTGTCCTGAGAGGGAGGGGACACCGGGACTGTCTGTATTACATGTGTCCTGAGAGTGAGAGGATCCCGGGACTGTCTGTATTACACGTGTCCTGAGAGTGAGGAGACACCGGGACTGTCTGTATTACATGTGTCCTGAGAGTGAGAGGACACCGGGACTGTCTGTATTACACGTGTCCTGAGAGTGAGAGGACACCGGGACTGTCTGTATTACACGTGTCCTGAAAGTGACTGGACACCGGGACTGTCTGTATTACACGTGTCCTGAGAGTGAGGGGACACCGGGACTGTCTGTATTACACGTGTCCTGAGAGTGAGGGGACACCGGGACTGTCTGTATTACACGTGTCCTGAGAGTGAGGGGACACCGGGACTGTCTGTATTACACGTGTCCTGAGAGTGAGAGGATACCGGGACTGTCTGTATTACACGTGTCCTGAGAGTGAGGGGACCCAGGGACTGTCTGTATTACACGTGTCCTGAGAGTGAGGGGACCCCGGGACTGTCTGTATTACAAGTGTACGGAAGGCCACTGCTGTACCTACCTCTGTGTCGTCATTAAGTATAGTATCCATCTACATTCTATACCTGTGGTGCATTTTAGTTTTGCAGTTTGCTGACACATTGACCACCAGTATACTATATATAGCAGTACGGTACGGAAGGCCACTGCTGTGCCTACCTCTGTGTCGTCATTAAGTATACTATTCATCTACATTCTATACCTGTGGTGCATTTCAGTTGTGCAGTTTGCTGACAGTGACCACCAGTATATAATATATAGCATTACGGTACAGTAGGCCACTGCTGTACCTACCTCTGTGTCGTCATTAAGTATACTATCCATCTACATTCTATACCTGTGGTGCATTTTAGTTTTGCAGTTTGCTGACACAGTGACCATCAGTATATATAGCAGTACGGTACGGAAGGCCACTGCTGTACCTACCTCTGTGTCGTCATTAAGTATACTATCCATCTACATTCTATACCTGTGGTGCATTTCAGTTGTGCAGTTTGCTGACAGTGACCACCAGTATATAATATATAGCATTATGGTACAGTAGGCCACTGCTGTACCTACCTCTGTGTCGTCATTAAGTATACTATCCATCTACATTCTATACCTGTGGTGCATTTTAGTTTTGCAGTTTGCTGACACAGTGACCACCAGTATACTATATATAGCAGTACGGTACGGAAGGCCACTGCTGTACCTACCTCTGTGTTGTCATTAAGTATACTATTCATCTACATTCTATACCTGTGGTGCATTTTAGTTTTGCAGTTTGCTGACACAGTGACCACCAGTATATATAGCAGTACGGTACGGAAGGCCACTGCTGTACCTACCTCTGTGTCGTCATTAAGTATACTATCCATCTACATTCTATACCTGTGGTGCATTTTAGTTTAGCAGTTTGCTGACACAGTGACCACCAGTATACTATATATAGCAGTACGGTACGGAAGGCCACTGCTGTACCTACCTCTGTGTCGTCATTAAGTATACTATTCATCTACATTCTATACCTGTGGTGCATTTTAGTTATGCAGTTTGCTGACACAGTGACCACCAGTATACTATATATAGCAGTACGGTACGGAAGGCCACTGCTGTACCTACCTCTGTGTCGTCATTAAGTATACTATCCATCTACATTCTATACCTGTGGTGCATTTTAGTTTTGCAGTTTGCTGACACAGTGACCACCAGTATATATAGCAGTACGGTATGGAAGGCCACTGCTGTACCTACCTCCGTGTCGTCATTAAGTATACTATCCATCTACATTCTATACCTGTGGTGCATTTTAGTTTTGCAGTTTGCTGACACAGTGACCACCAGTATACTATATATAGCAGTACGGTACGGAAGGCCACTGCTGTACCTTCCTCTGTGTCGTCATTAAGTATACTATCCATCTACATTCTATACCTGTGGTGCATTTCAGTTGTGCAGTTTGTTGACACAGTGACCACCAGTATATATAGCAGTACGGTATGGAAGGCCACTGCTGTACCTACCTCTGTGTCGTCATCCATTAAGTATACTATCCATGTACATTCTATACCTGTGGTGCATTTTAGTTTTGCAGTTTGCTGACACAGTGACCACCAGTATACTATATATAGCAGTACGGTACGGAAGGCCACTGCTGTACCTACCTCTGTGTCGTCATTAAGTATACTAGTATCCATCTACATTCTATACCTGTGGTGCATTTTAGTTTTGCAGTTTGCTGACCAGTGACCACCAGTATATATAGCAGTACGGTACGGAAGGCCACTGCTCTACCTACCTCTGTGTCGTCATTAAGTATACTATCCATCTACATTCTATACCTGTGGTGCATTTTAGTTGTGCGCAGTATATATAGTAGTAGGCCATTGCTATTGATACTGCCATATAATTACACACATGAAAAAATGAAGAACAAAAATGTGGAGGTTAAAATAGGGAAAGATCAAGATCCACTTCCACCTCGTGCTGAAGCTGCTGCCACTAGTCATGGCTGAGACGATGAAATGCCATCAACGTCGTCTGCCAAGGCCGATGCCCAATGTCATAGTAGAGAGCATGTAAAATCCAAAAAACAAAAGTTCAGTAAAATGACCCAAAAATCAAAATTGAAAGCGTCTGATGAGAAGCGTAAACTTGCCAATATGCAATTTACGACACGGAGTGGCAAGGAACGGCTGAGGCCCTGGCCTATGTTCATGGCTAGTGGTTCAGATTCACATGAGGATGGAAGCAATCCTCTCGCTAGAAAAATGAAAAGACTTAACCTGGCAAAAGCACAGCAAAGAACTGTGCGTTCTTCTAAATCACAAATCCCCAAGGAGAGTCCAATTGTGTTAGTTGCGATGCCTGACCTTCCCAACACTGGACGGGAAGAGCTTGCGCCTTCCACCATTTGCACGCCCCCTGCAAGTGCTGGAAGGAGCACCCGCAGTTCAGTTCCTGATAGTCAAATTGAAGATGTCACTGTTGAAGTACACCAGGATGAGGATATGGGTGTTGCTGGTGCTGGGGAGGAAATTGACAAGGAGGATTCTGATGGTGAGGTGGTTTGTTTAAGTCAGGCACCCGGGGAGACACCTGTTGTCCGTGGGAGGAATATGGCCGTTGACATGCCTGGTCAAAATGCAAAAAAAATCAGCTCTTCGGTGTGGAATTATTTCAACACAAATGCGGACAACAGGTGTCAAGCCATGTGTTGCCTTTGTCAAGCTGTAATAAGTAGGGGTAAGGACGTTAACCACCTCGGAACATCCTCCCTTATACGTCACCTGCAGCGCATTCATCATAAGTCAGTGACAAGTTCAAATACTTTGGGTGACAGCGGAAGCAGTCCACTGACCACTAAATCCCTTCCTCTTGTAACCAAGCTCCTGCAAACCACCCCACCAACTCCCTCAGTGTCAATTTCCTCCTTACCCAGGAAAGCCAATAGTCCTGCAGGCCATGTCACTGTCAAGTCCGACGAGTCCTCTCCTGCCTGGGATTCCTCCGATGCATCCTTGAGTGTAACGCCTACTGCTGCTGGCGCTGCTGTTGTAGCTGCTGGGAGTCTATCGTCATCCCAGAGGGGAAGTCGGAAGACACCCTGTACTACTTCCAGTAAGCAATTGACTATCCAACAGTCCTTTGCGAGGAAGATGAAATATCACAGCAGCCATCCTGCTGCAAAGCAGATAACTCAGGCCTTGGCAGCCTGGGCGGTGAGAAATATGGTTCCGGTATCCACCGTTAATTCAGAGGCAACTAGAGACTTGATTGAGGTACTGTGTCCCTGGTACCAAATACCATCTAGGTTCCATTTCTCTAGGAAGGCGATACCGAAAATGTACACAGACCTCAGAAAAAGAGTCACCAGTGTCCTAAAAAATGCAGTTGTACCCAATGTCCACTTAACCACGGACATGTGGACAAGTGAAGCAGGGCAGACTCAGGACTATATGACTGTGACAGCCCACGGGGTAGATGTATTGCCTCCCGCAGCAAGAACAGCAGCGGCGGCACCAGTAGCAGCATCTCACAAACGCCAACTCGTTCCTAGGCAGGCTACGCTTTGTATCACCGCTTTCCAGAAGAGGCACACAGCTGACAACCTCTTACGGAAACTGAGGAAGATCATCGCAGAATGGCTTACCCCAATTGGACTCTCCTGGGGATTTGTGACATCGGACAACGCCAGCAATATTGTGCGTGCATTACATCTGGGCAAATTCCAGCACGTCCCATGTTTTGCACATACATTGAATTTGGTGGTGCAGAATTATTTAAAAAACGACAGGGGCGTGCAAGAGATGCTGTCGGTGGCCCGAAGAATTGCGGGCCACTTTCGGCATTCAGCCACCGCGTACAGAAGACTGGAGCACCACCAAACAATCCTGAACCTGCCCTGCCATCATCTGAAGCAAGAGGTGGTAACGGGGTGGAATTCAACCCTCTATATGCTTCAGAGGATGGAGGAGCAGCAAAAGGCCATTCAAGCCTATACATCTGGCCACGATATAGGCAAAGGAGGGGGAATGCACCTGACTCAAGCGCAGTGGAGAATGATTTCAACGTTGTGCAAGGTTCTGCAACCCTTTGAACTTGCCACACGTGAAGTCAGTTCAGACACTGCCAGCCTGAGTCAGGTCATTCCCCTCATCAGGCTTTTGCAGAAGAAGCTGGAGACATTGAAGGAGGAGCTAAAACAGAGCGATTCCGCTAGGCATGTGGGACTTGTGGATGGAGCCCTTAATTCGCTTAACAAGGATTCACGGGTGGTCAATCTGTTGAAATCAGAGCACTACATTTTGGCCACCGTGCTCGAGCCTAGATTTAAAACCTACGTTGTATCTCTCTTTCCGGCAGACACAAGTCTGCAGAGGTTCAAAGACCTGCTGGTGAGAAAATTGTCAAGTCAAGCGGAACGTGACCCGTCAACATCTCCTCCTTCACATTCTCCCGCAACTGGGGGTGCGAGGAAAAGGCTAAGAATTCCGAGCCCACCCGCTGGCGGTGATGCAGGGCAGTCTGGAGCGAGTGCTGACATCTGGTCCGGACTGAAGGACCTGCCAACGATTACTGACATGTCTACTGCCACTTCATATGATTCTCTCACCATTGAAAGAATGGTGGAGGATTATACGAGTGACCGCATCCAAGTAGGCACGTCAGACAGTCCGTACGTATACTGGCAGGAAAAAGAGGCAATTTGGAGGCCCTTGCACAAACTGGCTTTATTCTACCTAAGTTGCCCACCCTCCAGTGTGTACTCCGAAAGAGTGTTTAGTGCAGCCGCTCACCTTGTCAGCAATCGGCGTACGAGGTTACTTCCAGAAAATGTGGAGAAGATGATGTTCATCAAATTGAATTATAATCAATTCCTCCGTGGAGACATTCACCAGCAGCAATTGCCTTCACAAAGTACACAGGGACCTGAGATGGTGGATTCCAGTGGGGACGAATTAATAATCTGTGAGGAGGGGGATGTACACAGTGAAAGGGGTGAGGAATCGGAGGATGATGATGAGGTGGACATCTTGCCTCTGTAGAGCCAGTTTGTGCAAGGAGAGATTGATTGCTTCTTTTTTTGGTGGCGGCCCAAACCAACCAGTCATTTCAGTCACAGTCGTGTGGCAGACCCTGTCGCTGAAATGATGGGTTCGTTAAAGTGTGCATGTCCTGTTTATACAACATAAGGGTGGGTGGGAGGGCCCAAGGACAATTCCATCTTGCACCTCTTTTTTCTTTCATTTTTCTTTGCATCATGTGCTGTTTGGGGACAATTTTTTTGAAGTGCCATCCTGCCTGACACTGCAGTGCCACTCCTATATGGGCCAGGTGTTTGTGTCGGCCACTTGTGTCGCTTAGCTTAGTCACACAGCCACCTTGGTGCCCCTTTTTCTTTGCATCATGTGCTGTTTGGGGACAATTTTTTTGAAGTGCCATCCTGCCTGACACTGCAGTGCCACTCCTAGATGGGCCAGGTGTTTGTGTCGGCCACTTGTGTCGCTTAGCTTAGCCATCCAGCGACCTCGGTGCAAATTTTAGGACTAAAAATAATATTGTGAGGTGTGGTGTTCAGAATAGACTGGAAATGAGTGGAAATTATGGTTATTGAGGTTAATAATACTATGGGATCAAAATGACCCCCAAATTCTATGATTTAAGCTGTTTTTTTAGGGTTTTTTGAAAAAAACACCCGAATCCAAAACACACCCGAATCCGACAAAAAAATTTCGGTGAGGTTTTGCCAAAACGCGTCCGAATCCAAAACACGGCCGCGGAACCAAATCCAAAACACAAAACCCGAAAAATGTCCGGTGCACATCACTATATACAGCTGCTCCCCAGTCCCCACAATTAAGTAATAAGCAAGCACAAAATATTTGCAATGCATCAACATAAACTGAGTGGCCAGCCACGTCCTCTCCCTAACATTTCCAATGCACGAGTGAAAATGGCGGCGACGCGCGGCTGCTTATATAGAATACGAATCTCGCGAGAATCCGACAGCGGGATGATGACGTTCGGGCGCGCTCGGGTTACCGAGCCATACGGGAGAATCCGAGTATGGCTCGGACCCGTGTAAAAAGGGTGAAGTTCGGGGGGGTTCGGTTTCCGAGAAACCGAACCCGCTCATCACTAATATATATACATATAATACATCACATTTATGAAGAAAAAATTCTCTATAAGTACCTCTCATATAAACAAACATAACGAGAGATACCAAAATCAATTAATTAACAATTAGCTAATCAATTAGTTTATGTATCATCACCATAATAGTATATGAGTATTTAGATTAATATATATTTAACTTATATGCACTTAATTTATATACTATCCAGTTCAGTCTATTGTTCAATTTAATTTTATCACTTGAAAATATATCAATTCATTTATTTCACCATTCATTATAATCTTTATGGCTAGTTGTTCAATTCATATATTATTTAATTCCACCGTATCTGTTATGCACACCAGTGCCTGCAGGAAAGTACTGGTGTCAGAACTGTTATGCACTCCAGTGTCTGCAGGAATGTACTGGTGTTTGAACTGTTATGCAAAACAAATGGACTTACAGACAGACTGGGGAATATGACATAACGTACACAGAAGGTGATAGGGTAACAAAATACACACAAAGTGAACAGAGAAGCCCAGAGGCTAAGGAACTGGGTATCTCCTTTGTATTAGAACTGCACAGATGGAAAAAGCAAGATGTTGTGTTTTAATACATAGAGAACCCGAAATGCTGTTGCTAAGGGCAACAGCAAAACCCTAAAGGGTTACCAACGGGTGTGGCAGTAAACTCCTTGGTCAGAGATGGAACGATAGACACAAGGAGAGTCTCCACAATCCTATTTCTCACTTGCAGTGCACAGGTTTTAGCTTACTGCCACTAAACTGACCCCTGACACCTAGCACAGTGAGACAGGATTAGACAGGCAAGTCTTAGAATACAGCCGCAAACTTGCTAAGTTCACAGAGTGGTAACAGAACCCCAGCAAGCTAAACGACTGACTCCAGTCTTACTGCTAGGTCTGGATTGGCAGAGTGTAATACCAAATCCCCAGGCCTATTTGCAGTAAGCAACAAACAAATACAAAGCTACACAGTACTGGCTAACTTTCATGAACTGACTAACCAACAAAGATTCAGCAGCATCTGCTTACCCTGAAAAGAGGCCTTATAAAGCAGGTGCTGTCCACGCCCCACTCAGACCTCACAGACTGTGAGCACAAAAACCAGCACCGGATCCCCTGCCGTGCACAGAGCCTATAACCACTGCACAGCAAAAGACCCGAACCGGAGTATCAGCTGCGCTCAGGTTACTCCACTAGCACTTGTCTCCCAGTTGCCATGACGACGTGGCAGCACAGGGCAGGAGACCCTAACAGTATCATTTAATCCTTGCGGCTTTAGTGTGCATAGTCTAAATATCCAAAAGGCTTCACGTCTATATAACATATTGAAGCGATCGCCCCCTCTCTGTGTCACTCCAATTTGTTCAATACCCATGATCCTAATCTTATCAAGTGAGCCCTCTGCACAGTTTGATACATGACTTGACAAACAATGAGATTTCAGATTTTTGGTGATGTTCCGTTTGTGCTCCATAAATCTCGTGTGTAAGGTCCTTGTGGTGCGTCCCACATACTGTTTACCGCAACCACAAGTTAATACATATATCACGTAATTGGAGCTACAATTGATGCTATATAAGCCTCTGAGTATTTTATTTTACTTTATCTAATTAATTATTTATCTATATATATTTGGTTTTTGAAACTATTTTTTAATGTTAATTAAGATCAGGTTAAACATATCAGCGGTATGGGAAAATTGCTATGATGGATATATAGTTTAATTATATGAGTTTTATGGTTGTATAGTTTATTTACGTCTGTCTTTTAATATTAGATATAGGTGATTCCTATTAGCAGACAAACGCCACATAAAGGAGATTCTTAATAACGGGGAAACACCAATAGATACATAATAACGGCAGATATAAACAGGAAATGATACCATGACAACCGTTGAAACTAATGACGGAACGCATGATTGGAACGCACAGAGTGCGCATGCGTGAGCTATGGAAACAGGAAAGAGAAGGTGGCGCCTGTTTCCTGTTTAATACAGAGCGGTGTAATACACTATCATTCATTCATTCTCTCTGAGGAAGCCGCCGAGTCGCACATAGGCGGGAAAACGCGTTAGAGGAGTGCTATCCTCGGCTGGGATCAATTGCCTTTCCTAAACAGCACCACAAGCGTGAGGACCGGCTAGGAGTCTAAGGAGTGAGACGTCACCCCGTTTAATCACCATCCAGGTCTGAAGACACGCAGAGTTGCTGCTTAATAAGCGTGGCCACGCTGGACTGTTAAGTATATAACTATCCTACTAAAAGCTGTTGCAGTGTATCTATCGAAGCAAAGGGATTCCTGCACTAATACGCTCTACACTAATAAGTTCCGTGCTTTGAACTTTATTAACCTTCTATTAGCTGAATGAGTTTTCATGCTTTGAACTTTCCTAATGATTTTAAGCCTTCTACTATGGCATGATAATGGCTACTAACATCTAGTGCACTAAATAAGCTTATTAACCCCGGAGTGGCTATATTATATTATATATGTTTTAAGTGAGATATATATTAGGAAAACACCGGCCGTGTGATATATGTTTGTCATGTATTGGTTAAATAAATGTTTTATGTTTTAAGTATACATTGATTTGGACAGCGCTTCATTATTGTGTATATATCTTTTGGAATTTTAGTGAGGTTGGCAGTGACCTCTTGGTGAAGCAGCAGCCTCAAATCAGTGATTTTTAACATTATAGAAATTATTGTCAGCGCCCAGATATTTGTTGTGCTATAATGTTATATTTGTCTCGTACTGTGTGCTATAATGTGAATTTCGGCTCATTGTGTGTGCTACAATGTGAATTCCGGCTCATTCAGTGTGCTACAATGTGAATTTCGGCTCATACAGTGTGCTACAATGTGAATTTCGGCTCATTCAGTGTGCTACAATGTGAATTTCAGCTCATTCAGTGTGCTATAATGTGAATTTCGGCTCATTCTGTGTGCTACAATGTAAATTTCGGCTCATTCTGTGTGCTATAATGTGAATTTCAGCTCATTCAGTGTGCTATAATGTGAATTTCAGCTCATTCAGTGTGCTACAATGTGAATTTTGGCTCATTCTGTGTGCTACAAGGTGAATTTCGGCTCATTCTGTGTGCTACAAGGTGAATTTCGGCTCATTCAGTGTGCTATAATGTGAATTTCAGCTCATTCAGTGTGCTACAAGGTGAATTTCGGCTCATTCTGGGTGCTACAAGGTGAATTTCGGCTCATTCAGTGTGCTATAATGTGATTTTCGGCTCATTCAGTGTGCTATAATGTGAATTTCAGCTCATTCAGTGTGCTACAAGGTGAATTTCGGCTCATTCTGTGTGCTACAAGGTGAATTTTGGCTCATTCAGTGTGCTATAATGTGATTTTCGGCTCATTCGGTGTGCTATAATGTGAATTTCGGCTCATTCAGTGTGCTACAATGTGAATTTCGGCTCATTCAATGTGCTATAATGTGAATTTCGGCTCATTCAGTGTGCTACAATGTGAATTTCGGCTCATTCAGTGTGCTATAATGTGAATTTCAGCTCATTCAGTGTGCTACAATGTGAATTTCTGCTCATTCAGTGTGCTATAATGTGAATTTCGGCTCATTCAGTGTGCTACAATGTGAATTTCGGCTCATTCTGTGTACTATAATGTGAATTTCGGCTCATTCAGTGTGCTACAAGGTGAATTTCAGCTCATTCTGGGTGCTACAAGGTGAATTTCGGCTCATTCAGTGTGCTATAATGTGAATTTCAGCTCATTCAGTGTGCTACAATGTGAATTTCTGCTCATTCAGTGTGCTACAATGTGAATGTCGGCTCATTCAGTGTGCTACAATGTGAATTTCAGCTCAGTCAGTGTGCTATAATGTGAATTTGGGCTCATTCAGTGTGCTACAATGTGAATTTCAGCTCAGTCAGTGTGCTATAATGTGAATTTGGGCTCATTCAGTGTGCTACAATGTGAATTTCGGCTCATTCTGTGTACTATAATGTGAATTTCGGCTCATTCAGTGTGCTATAATGTGAATTTCGGCTCATTCATTGTGCTATAATGTGAATTTCGGCTCATTCAGTGTGCTACAATGTGAATTTCGGCTCATTCAGTGTGCTATAATGTGAATTTCGGCTCATTCAGTGTGCTATAATGTGAATTTCGGCTCATTCAGTATGCTATGATGTGAATTTCAGCTCATTCAGTGTGCTACAATGTGAATGTCTGCTCATTCAGTGTGCTATAATGTGAATTTCGGCTCATTCAGTGTGCTACAATGTGAATTTCAGCTTGTACCGTGTGCTATAAGGTGAAAGGGGCACCAGTACTAGATAGTATAAGGGTTTCTACTACACTGGACACGCCCCCTTTTGGGTGACTACACTCCCTTTTCTGGAGCGCGCGTCCTTGACTTTTCCATACCCCCACTTCAAAATTTCCACTTCGACCACTGAATATATATACAGGTTGAGTATCCCTTATCCAAAATGCTTGGGACCAGAAGTATTTTGGATATCGGATTTTTCCGTATTATGGAATAATTGCATACCATAATGAGATATGCATTTATGTTTCATATACACCTTATATAAACACAGCCTAAAGGTCCATTTTAGCCAATATTTTTAATAATATTTTGAATAACTTTGTGCATTAAACAAAGCGATAGGTACTGTGTACACTATATTAGAGGACCCTGACGCACCTAGTCCCTTCCGGTATAGACTATAGTGATAGCTACCAGGGATACACATGAGCGTGAAACCACACAGCAGATACAGACACACACAGTCATAGGCAATGCAGAGATTATTAGAAGCACAATAAAACTACATTGGAATATATATATATATATATATATATATATATATATACACGGGTTCACTACGGCTGGCCGGCGGTCGGGCTCCCGGCGACCAGCATCCCGGCGCCGGGAGCCCGACCGCCGGCTTACCGACAGCTTGGCGAGCGCAAATGAGCCCCTTGCGGGCTCGCTGCGCTCGCCACGCTACGGGCACGGTGGCGCGCTACGCGCGCCACACTATTTTATTCTCCCTCTATGGGGGTCGTGGACCCCCACGAGGGAAAATAATTGTCGGTATTCCGGCTGTCGGGCTCCCGGCGCCGGTATACTGAGCGCCGGGAGCCCGACCGCCGGCAAACAGAAGACCACCCATATACACATACACATACACATACACACACACATAGGTTGAGTATTCCATATCCAAATATTCCGAAATACGGAATATTCAGAAACACAGATTTTTTTTTTGAGCGAGATAGTGAAACCTTTGTTTTCTGATGGCTCAGTGTACACAAACTTTGTTTAATACACAAAAGTTATTAAAAATATTGTATCCCTGGTAGCTAACACTATAGTCTATACCCGAAGGGACTAGGTGCGTCAGGGTCCTCTAATATAGTGTACATAGTACCTATCGCTATACGGATATTTTACTGTATCTCAGTCCCGTACACCGAGATTTAGTTCACAAGTTTGTGTATTCTGACGCTGTTTGTGTACTTTGGGCCTAATTCAGACCTGGCGGCACGCAGGCTATTTTTTGCATAGCTGCGATCAGGTAGTCACCACCCACACGGGAGGGGGGATTTGCTTTGCAGGGCTGCAGACGCTTGTGCAGAGAGCTGCACAGCTCAAGACTTACTCGCCCGCTGCGATGATCCGGCCAGGAGCTGACGTCATGATCCCTCCCTGGAAACAGCCGGGCACGCCTTCGTTTTCCTCGACACTCCCAGAAGACGGTGAGTTGACACCCCCGGACGGCCTCTTCCTGTCAATCTTGCATTCACTGCTGCGAACGCTTTCTTTGTTTTTGTCACTGCCTGGTGACAGCCGTCGCCGGGCAGTGACGCGCCTGTGCATTGCGGCCCGGATGCATGCGCAGTTCAGACCCGATCGCACGGTTGCAAAAAACTGCAGTGTGCGATCGGGTCTGAATGACCCCCTTTGTCTTCACGTTGTGTACTAATAGCCTGGTTGTTGCTTTATTACAATGTCTGACAATAAGGGCAGTAAGCCTCTGACGACTGCTGCTCCAGAGGTTTCACTGAGGGGGAAGCATTGTGTGATGGTCTGTGTACTAAGGGGGTCATTCCGAGTTGATCACTTGCTGACGATTTTCGCAGCGATCAGGTGAAAAATTGGCATTTCTGCGCATGCCCCGCAATGCGCACGCGCGACGTACGGGTACAAAGCCCGTTGTGGTTGTGCACAGGTGGTATAGAACTTTTCAGTCTCACTGGTAGCCGCAAGAAGATTGACAGGAAGGGGGCGTTACTGGGTGTCAACTGACCGTTTTCAGGGAGTGTTAGCAAAAACGCAGGCATGTCTGAAAAAAACGCAGGCGTGGCTGGGCGTTCGCTGGGCGGGTGTATGACGTCAAATCCGGACAGGAATAGGCTGAAATGATCACAAGCGCTGAGTAGGTTCAGAGCTTCTCAGAAACTGCACAAACTGTTATTGTAGAGCTCGGCTGCACAGGCGTTCACACTTCTGCTAAGCTAAAATACACTCCCACTGGGCGGCGGCATAGCGTTTGCACGACTGCTAAAAACTGCTAGCGAGCGATCAACTCGGAATGACCCCCTAAATGTCATACACCTCCCAGTCAGCCTGCAGCTCCTGTCACTACAATGGAGCCACCCTGGGATATGTTCACCACCCTCATGGGGACTCTGGTGGACTGTTTAGCCTCCCCTGTGGGACCTCCGGTGTCACTGCCACCACAAGTTGTCCATATAGTAAATCCGCCTTGGGCAGAAAATTTGTCTTCCCAGCTGCAACAGTTAAAATCAGTCTTTGGTTAGACAGAAATCTACCCCAGGTCACTCTCGTGTCTCTGGGTCCGCTAAGCGGGCTGCTTACTCCTCACAATCCACTAACCTCTCTGATGTTTCATCTGAATCATGTGTTACTGACGAGGACTCTACCTTACAGCCTGATGTCCCTGCTCTATTGGATGCTATTAAGCAGATTCTTCAAATCACTGAGGATGAGGATTCCACTACAGTGGGCAAGAAAACTGATATGTTTAAACAACAGAAGGTGGTTAAAACTGTATTACCCCATTCTGATCATCTCGTGGACATCAGGAAGGAACCCTGGTCTACCCCAGGTAAGAAATTCCCGCTCCCTAAACGGGCTTTGGCTTGCTATCCTCTCCCTGCAGAGTTATGTAGTAAATGGAAAACCACCGCTGTTGGATTCTCATGTCACCTGTCTCGTGGTGTCCTCTATTCTGCCTGTCACCACTGTCACCTCCCTGAAGGAACCGACAGACAAGCGTGTGGTGTGATGCTGAAGTCTATATATTCCCTCGCAGGGGCCATCCATAGGGTAACCATAGCTACCTCTTGGGCTGCAAAGGGTATTGAGGCGTGGGTTCAGGCATTAGAGGATGAGCTTCCCGAGGATATTTCTGACAAAGCCGGACAATAACTGTCTCACATATGTATCACCGCCTACTACATTCAGGAGGCGTCCTCTGAGGCGGGGGTACTGACAGCCAAAGCGTCACCCACGTCTATCCTGGCTCACCGCATACTGTGGTCAAAGTAATGGAAAGTGGATTTGGACTCCAAGAAGACCTTGGAGGTACTTCTCTTTACTGGAGACATTTTATTTGGAGAGGACCTGAATAATATAGTGTTTGAATTAGCAGCTGCTAAGATTGCTTATTTTCCTCCTACTGATCCTTCTGCTCAGAAGGTGAAGACTACCACTTTTCGTTCCTTTCGACCTCAAGGGAAAGCTAAGGGTCAGTCTTACCCCAGACAATCTCGTGCTCCCAAGACCACCAAGCCCAAGATGAAGCAGTCCTGGGCAGCCCGTCAGCCTGCTTCAAAACAAGACAAGCCTGCCGCATGATGGGGCGGGCCTTCCTCTGGGGGACCCCAGGGTGGGAGGCTGACTTCTACAGTTTGCCCAGGTCTGGTTAAAGACCACTTCAGATGCTTGGGTACGGGAAGTTGTCTCTCACGGGTACACTGTGTCCTCCAAGAGACGTCCCCCTCACCAGTTCTGCACTATGGTACTCCCTTTGGATTCGTTGAAGGCGCAGGCTCTACAAACGGTGGTAGGTTCCCTCCTGAGTACAGGAGTGGTTGTTCCGGTACCTCGGTTCCAGCGTGGCAGAGGCTATTATTCGACCCTGTTTCTTGTGCAGAAACCCAATGGGTCTTTTCGGCCTATACTCAACCTCAAGCCACTGAACACATTTGTGAGGGTCGCCAAGTTTCATATGGAAACATTGCGCTCTGTTGTGCTGGCGATGGAACCCGGAGATTATATGGTATCCCTGGATATACAGGATGCTTATCTGCATATTCTTATTGCCATATCGCACAGCAGTTCCTGCAGTTTGCCATTGGTGACAGTCACTACCAATTCCAGGCTCTGCCGTTCGGACTGGCCACAGCTCCTTGGATCTTCACCAAGGTTATGGCTTTGATGACGGCATACCTCCATCGCGAGGGAGTCACAATCCTGCCATACTTGGACGACCTGCTGATTCTGGCGAGTTCCCACAATGTCTTGCTCAGTCATCTACAATTGACAGTGAGTTGCTTACAAGCCCACGGATGGCTGATCAACTCGAAGAAGTCCTCACTGGTCCCAGCTCAGAGCATGGTGCACCAAGGGGTGCTCCTGGACACACACAGAGTCAGAGACTTCCTGTCTCCAGACAAGGTCCTGAAAAGACACTTCATCCATCACCCCAGAGTGTTGATTCACTTGGCGATTCAAGTACTTCAGGTATGGTCAAACAATGCCACGACAGTGGCATACATAAACCATCAAGACGGCACTCAAAGTCACATGGCTATGAAAGAAGTGTCAAAAATCCTTTGTTGGGCAGAACGCCAGCTGCCAAGTATATCGGCAGTGTTCATTCCGGGTGTCCTGAACTGGGAAGCGGACTACCTCAGTCGCCAGAACGTGCACGCCGGAGAGTGGAGTCTTCATCCAGAAGTCTTTCAACTCCTAGTGAACAGGTGGGGTCTACCGGACGTAGACCTCATGGTGTCTCAACACAATCACAAAGTTCCAGTCTTCGGATCAAGGACAAGGGATCCTCAAGCAGCGTTCGTGGATGCACTGGCATTACTATGTAACTTTCGGCTGCCTTACGTGTTCCCTCCAGTGTCACTTCTGCCCAGGGTTCTACAGAAGTTCAACAGAAGGAGGAATGCTGTTTCTAGTCGCACCAGCATGGCCCAGATGGCATTGGTTCTCAGACCTGCAGGGTCTATCGTTGGGGCATCCACTTCTCCTTCCTCAATGACCAGACCTCCTTGTACAGGGCCCTTGTGTCTTCCCAGACCTGGCCAGAATGGCTTTGATGGCGTGGCTCTTGAAGCTTCACTGCTGAGGGCCAAAGGATTCTCTGAGGCGGTTATCCAAACTACAGTATGCTAAAGGTCCGCAAGCTGGCCAGATTTATTACAGGGTTTGGAATTCTTACTTCACCTGGTGTGCTGCTAAGAATAGATTCAGAACTTCCAGGATACGGGCTTTTCTGCAAAGAGGCCTGGACTTAGGTCTTCGTCTGGACTCCCTCAAGGTTCATATATCTGCCTTGTCGGTTTGGTTTCAGAGAAAAATTGCCTCTATACCTTTATGTTCAGACGTTCATTCAGGGTGTTATTCGGATTCATCCTCCCTACAGTATGTCCCTCCTGTGGCTCCATGGGATTTGTCTGTTGTGCTGAATGCTCTGCAAGAGTCTCCATTTGATCCTCTTGAATCAGTGGACCTTAAATGGCTCACAGCCAATGTCCTGTTCTTGCTGGCCATTGCCTCTGCAAGACGGGTGTTGGACTTAGGCGCTTTGTCCTGTCGTCCACCCTTTCTCATATTCCACTGGGAAAGGGCAGTTCTACGAACTCTCCCAAGTTATTTACTTAAGGGGGTGTCCTCTTTTCACCTTAACCAAGAGATTGTGGTTCCGGCCTTTATCTCTTCTGAATTGTCTTCCAAAAAGCAGTCTTTGGATGTGGTACGGGCTCTCCGTATCTATGTGGAGAGGACTGCCTCTTTCAGGAGGTCAGATTCCCTTTTTGTTTTATTTTCACAAATGTGGCTGGCCTGCCAATAAGCAAACCTTGGCCAGGTGGATTAGAATGGTGAATGCACAAGCCTATGCGCAGGCTGCACTCCCAGCTCCTGCTGCAGTTAAAGCCCACTCTACTCGGTCTGTTGGACCTTCTTGGGCGGCCCGCTGTGGTGCGGCCCTTGAACAATTGTGCAAGGCGGCTACGTGGTCCTCAGTGAAAACATTCATTAGGTTCTATGCCTTTGATAATTCCGCATCCCAGGATGCTTCCTTTGGATGCCAGGTTCTCTTACCCGCTAAGGCGCGTCCCCTCCCTTGAGGAACTGCTTCAGGACATCCCTGATGTATTCCCTGTGGAACACAGCGTACCCCGCTGCAGAAAAGGAGAGTTATGGTAGACTTACCATGGTTAACTCTCTCTTTCTGCGAGGTACACTGGGTTCCACAGGGCGCCCACCCTGACGCACTTAGCTTCTTTGGGTTTGTGTATCATTATCCGCTGGTCCCTTCTCCTGTCGTGAGATTGTGGTTCTATGTGACTAACATCTACCGTCTCTTTACCTGCTACTGCATTGGACTGGTTAACGAAACTGAGCTCTCCGTGCCTGGTGGCGGGGTTATAGAGGAGGCCCCAATGCATCCTGGGACAGTCAAAGCTTTGCCTGATGGTGCCTCTGGATCCAAGATCCCGCTCTACACCCCGATGTATTCCCTTTGGAACCTAGTGTACCTCGACGAAAGAGTTAACCATGGTAAGTCTACCATAACTCTCCTTTTTGCAGTACCATGACCAGTAGCGGATCTTGCCACGGGCAAGCAGGACTTTTGCCCGGGGCACCGCCTTCCGGAGGGCGCTGGCGCCATCCGGAGGGCGCCGCACCGTGGCAAGATCCGCCACTGCTGCCCGCTGTGTCCCCCGTCCGCCTCAAATGCCCGCTGCCGTCCCCTGTGAAGGGAACTAGACGCTATGCGTCTAGTTTCCCTTCGTGGAGAGTAACTTTGCTGAGCGGTGCGCGATGACGTCATCGCGCACCGCACAGCAAAGGTCCTCTCCACGAAGGGAACTAGACGCATAGCGTGGAGAGGACCTTTTGCTGTGCGGTGCGCGATGACGTCATCGCGCATCGCTCAGCATTCAAGCGGCGCTAGAATGTACAGGGGGCGTAACTGACCATGCCCCCTGTATTAGGCCACACCCCCTTTCCTGCCCGGGGCGCTGTGCGCCCTTGAACCGGCCCTGACCATGACTATCATTGTGGGTAAGCAATGTTTGCAAATTGCTATATGGCTCTCACCCTAAAGCATAGGTCTGCAAACTCGGTCCTCGTTACCCCACACAGGGCATGTTTTTCAGGTCTCCTCACAGAATCGCAAGTGAAATAATTAACTCCACCTACAGACCTTTTCACATGTGTCTGTGAGTAATTAATACACCTGTGCAACTGCTGGTTTACCTGCAAAGCATGCACTGTGTTGGGGTAATGAGGACCGAGTTTGCAGACCTATGCCCTAAAGGGCCACTTGTGGAAATTATTTTTTGTTATATTCCTGGGAGATGTCACTATAAAAACACACAAAGCTCCTTGGTGCCATCTTGTGTTACACTCAGGTCACTGCAGGCTGATCTACTGCCTCTATTTTTCATGCAACACAGCTGTCCAGCAAACTTTATGCTACAACAGCTGTGAGTGTCAGGAATTGCAGACAAATCCAAAACTGAGCTGGAAACTCTTCGGGGGTCATTCCGAGTTGTTTGCTCGCAAGCTGCTTTTAGCAGGTTTGCACACGCTAAGCCGCCGCCCTCTGGGAGTGAATCTTAGCTTATCAAAATTGAGAACGAAAGATTAGCAGAATTGCGAATAGACACTTCTTAGCAGTTTCTGAGTAGCTCCAGACTTACTCTTCCAGTGCGATCAGTTCAGTGCTTGTTGTTCCTGGTTTGACGTCACAAACACACCCAGCGTTCGCCCAGACACTCCTCCGTTTCTCCAGCCACTCCCGCGTTTTTCCCAGAAACGGTAGCGTTTTTTCACACACTGCCATAAAACGGCCAGTTTCCGCCCAGAAACACCCACTTCCTGTCAATCACATTACGATCACCAGAACGAAGAAAAAACCTCGTAATGCCGTGAGTAAAATACCTAACTGCATAGCAAATTTACTTGGCGCAGTCGCACTGCGGACATTGCGCATGCGCATTAGCGACTAATCGCTCCGTTGCGACAAAAAAATAACGAGCGAACAACTCGGAATGACCCCTTTCATACGGATCTTGTTAAGACTTTTACCACCAACTGTGCTGATAATATTTTTTTCAGTATTATTTTGTCAGTTATTTAAGATGACATTAAGAGGTGTATGTACTAAAGGTTGATTTAATCTAAGTAAAACCTATAACAAATCGAAGCACATATTTACTGCCATTTTAAAACCAATATTACAAAAATAGTCTGTTAGTAAATGGGCGTTACAGCCCCAGAAATAGAACATTGATTTAGATAGATATTTAGCTTTTTGATTGCCTGCACTGCGCAGACTGTAGAGCATTTAGCGATCTAGCCGCCGCTCGCTATAGTCCGATAACAGCGCCTGCAGGCGACATAATAATCATGTTTTCCAATGAAAATCCGGTCGAAAAAAAACTTTAAATATAAACATAATG
The DNA here is from genome assembly GCF_028390025.1 of Pseudophryne corroboree. NCBI lineage: Eukaryota > Metazoa > Chordata > Amphibia > Anura > Myobatrachidae > Pseudophryne > Pseudophryne corroboree. The sequence continues at coordinate 491,066,952 of NC_086451.1, forward strand.
CTTTTTTTTTCTCTGTATTTCCTCCTAATTCTCTGTCCACCCCAACATTTCTCACCCAGCTTCTCATTGTGACCACTTGCAATATCTCCCTCAGCCCTGGTGTCCATGCCAATCTCACTATTCCTTCCTGCTCTCCATCAATCCCAGCATTTTCCACCCACCTTCTTGTTCAGACTGCTGGTGACAGCTCCACCAACCCCGCTGTTCATGCCAACATCACAATTTCTTCATGCTTCTCCATCCATTACAACCTTTCTCCCCCACCTTCTCATTCTGACCGCTGGTGGCATCTACCCCAACCCCGCTGTTCATGCCAACCTCACTATTCCTTCATGCTTCTCCATCCATCCCAGCATTTCCCAACCACCTTCTTGTTCAGACCGCTGATGACATCTCCCCCAACTCTGGTGTCCATGCCAACCTCACTATTCCTTCATGTTTCTCCATTTTACCCCAGCATTTCTCACCCACCTTCTTGTTCTGACTTGTTGACATATTCCCCAACCTCACTATTCCTTTTTGCTTCTCCATCAATCCCAGTATTTCCCACCCACCTTCTTGTTCAGACCGCTAGTGACATCTCCACCAACCCCGCTGTTCATGTCAACCCCTCTATTTCTTCATGATTATCCATCCAACATGTCTCACCCACCTTTTCATTCTGAACGCGGGTGACATCTCCCCCAACCCTTGTGTCCATGCCATCCTCACTATTCCTTCATGCTTCTCCATCTATCCCAGCATTTCTCACCCACCTTCTTGTTCTGACTTCTGTCAACATATTTCCCAACTTTGGTGTCCATGCCAACCTCATTATTCCTTCTTGCCTCTCTATCCATTACAGCATTTCTTTCCCACCTTCTCGTTCTGAACACTGGTGAGTATCTCCCCAACCCTGGTGTCCATGCCAACCTCATTATTCTTTCATGTGCCTCCATCCACCCTAATATTTCTCACCCACCTTCTTGTTATGACTTTTGGTGACATCTCCACCAACCCCAGTATCCATGCCAGCCTCACTATTCCTTCTTGCTTCTCCATCCAACCCAGCATTTCTCACCCACCACCTTGTTCTGACTCTTGTCGACCTATCCCCCAACTTTGGTGTCCATACCAACCTCACTTAATGCTTCCCCAACCTTCCCAGCATTTTTCACCCACCACATATTTCCAACCTTATTCAGATCTCTTTAATTTGCATTTCCTGCATTCTCTGCAATGTTTATGGGCCCGAGGTTTCTGATGCCGTCTCTTCCCCAGGTAAATGACGCACCCGGCCATCCACATTATGTAAAAGGAAGCATGGTTCTTCAGACCAGACTCCATGACCAGTTCTGACTCTTATATGCCCATTGTAGGTGATTTTGGCAGTGGACGGGGGTCAGCATGGACACTTTGACCGGTGTGTGGCTAGGCAGCAAGCTGCGACGCTCTGAGTGTTCTGACACCTTTATACCATAGCCAGCATTAACCGTTCCAGCAATCTGTGCTACAGCAGCTCTTCTGTGGGGTAGGATCAAACGGGCTAGCCTTCACACATCAATGACCCTGTCACCAGTTCACTGGTTATCCTTCCGTGGATCACTTTTGGTAGGTACTAACCACTGCATACCGGGAACACCCCACAAGACCTGCCGTACGGAAGATGCTCTGACCCAGTCATCACAATTTAGCTCTAGTCAGAGTTGCTCCGATCCTCACACTTACCTGTTTCCTTGTCCGACCCCTGTCAGGTGCCACTGGAACCAGATCATTAATGTTATTCACTTCTCATCAGTGATTTTTATGTTATGACTGATTTTCCCCTGAAGTGAGCTGAGGCTGCACAAATGTAATATAATCTGCAGGGCCAGAGTAACACTTGGAGCTTAGCTGGTCTGTAGGTCACGGGCTGGACTGGAGTAATATAGGACATTAGGAAACACTAGTGACATAGGGCTTAATTCACTAAGGATTGCAACTGCAAACTAAAATCTTTAGCAATGCAAATGCAGGAGGAGGTGCACACCACCTCCTGCCTCCATACCACCTCCCTGCACACCTCCTCCACCTCCCTGCACACCTCCTCCTCCTCCCTGCACACCTCCTCCTCCTCCCTGTATATCACCTCCTTCCTGCACACCTCCTCCTCCTCCCTGCATACCACCTCCTTCCTGCACACCTCCTCCTCCCTGTATATCACCTCCTTCCTTCACACCTCCTCCTCCTCCCTGCACACCTCCTCCTCCCTGCACACCTCCTCCTCACTGCACACCTTATCCTCCCTGTATACCTCCTCCTCCCTGCATACCACCTCCTCACTGCACAAATCCTCCTCCCTGCACACCACCTCCTCCTCCCTGCACACCTCCTCCTCCCTGCACACCACCTCCCTGCATACCACCTCCTTCCTGCACACCTCCTCCTCCTCCCTGCACACCACCTCCTCCTCCCTGCACACCACCTCCTCCTCCCTGCACACCACCTCCTCCCTGCACACCTCTTCCTCCTCCCTGCACACCTCCTCCTCCCTGCACACCTCCTCCTGCCTCCATACCATCTCCCTGCACACCTCCTCCTCCCTGCACACCTCCTCCTCCCTGCACACCACCTCCTGCCTCCATACCACCTCCCTGCACACCTCCTCCTCCCTGCACACCTCCTCCTCCTCCCTACACACCTCCTCCTCCCTGCACACCTCCTTCTCCTCCCTGCACACCACCTCCTCCCTGCACATATCCTCCCTGCACACCTCCTCCTCCTCCCTGCACACCTCCTCCTTCCTGCACACCACCTCCTGCCTCCATACCACCTCCCTGCACACCTCCTCCTCATCCCTGCACACCTCCTCCTCATCCCTGCACACCTCCTCCTCCCTGCACATCTCCTTCTCCTCCCTGCACACCACCTCCTCCTCCCTGCATATCACCTCCTCACTGCACACCTCCTCCTCCTCCCTGTATATCACCTCCTTCCTGCACACCTCCTACACCTCCTCCTCCTCCTTGCATACCACCTCCTTCCTGCACACCTCCTACACCTCCTCCTCCTCCCTGCACACCTCCTCTTCCTCCTCCCTGCACACCTCCTCCTCCCTGTATACCTCCTCCTCCCTGCACACCACCTCCTCCTCCTCCCTGCATACCACCTCCTCACTGCACACCACCTCCTCCTCCTCCCTGCATACCACCTCCTCACTGCACAGTCACACCTCCTCCTCCCTGCACACCACCACCTCCTCCTCACTGCACACCTCCTCCTCCTCCTCACTGCACACCTCCTCCTCCTCCTCCCTGCACACCACCTCCTCCCTGCACACCACCTCCTGCCTCCATACCACCTCCTCCTCCTCCCTGCACACTTCCTCCTCCTCCTCCCTGCACGCCTCCTCCTCATCCTCCCTGCACACCTCCTCCTCCTCCTCCTCCCAGCATACCTCCTCCCTGCACACCACCTCCTCCTCCCTGCACACCACCTCCTCCTCACTGCACACCTCCTCCTCCTCCCCGCACACCACCTCCTCCTCCCTGCACACCACCTCCTCCTCCTCCCTGCATACCATCTCCTCACTGCACACCACCTCCTCCTCCTCCCTGCATACCACCTCCTCACTGCACAGTCACACCTCCTCCTCCCTGCACACCACCACCTCCTCCTCACTGCACACCTCCTCCTCCTCACTGCACACCTCCTCCTCCTCCTCCCTGCACACCACCTCCTCCCTGCACACCACCTCCTGCCTCCATACCACCTCCTCCTCTTCCCTGCACACCTCCTCCTCCTCCTCCCTGCACACCTCCTCCTCCTCCTCCCTGCACACCTCCTCCTGCTCCTCCTCCCTGCATACATCCTCCCTGCACACCACCTCCTCCTCCCTGCACACCACCTCCTCCTCCCTGCACACCTCCTCCTCACTGCACACCTCCTCCTCCTCCCTGCACACCACCTCCTCCTCCCTGCACACCACCTCCTCCTCCCTGCATACCATCTCCTCACTGCACACCTCCTCCTCCCTGCACACCTCCTCCTCCTCCCTGCACACCACCTCCTCCCTGCACACCACCTCCTCCTCCTCCCTGCACACCACCTCCTACTCCTCCCTGCACACCACCTCCTCCTCCCTGCACACCTCCTCTTCCCTGCACACCACCTCCTGCCTCCATACCACCTCCTCCTCCTCCCTGCACACCTCCTCCTCCCTGGACACCTCCTCCTCCTCCCCCCTGCACATCTCCTCCTCCCTGCACATCTCCTCCTACTCCCTGCACACCTCCTCCTCCCTGCACACCTCCTCCTCCCTGCACACCACCTCCTCCCTGCACACCACCTCCTCATCCTCCCTGCACACCACCTCCTCCTCCTCCCTGCACACCACCTCCTCCTCCTCCCTGCATACCACCTCCTCACTGCACACCACCTCCTCCTCCTCCCTGCATACCACCTCCTCACTGCACAGTCACACCTCCTCCTCCCTGCACACCACCACCTCCTCCTCACTGCACACCTCCTCCTCCTCCTCCTCACTGCACACCTCCTCCTCCTCCTCCTCCCTGCACACCACCTCCTCCCTGCACACCACCTCCTCCCTGCATACCACCTCCTGCCTCCATACCACCTCCTCCTCCTCCCTGCACACCTCCTCCTCCCTGGACACCTCCTCCTCCTCCCCCCTGCACATCTCCTCCTCCCTGCACATCTCCTCCTACTCCCTGCACACCTCCTCCTCCCTGCACACCTCCTCCTCCCTGCACACCTCCTCCTCCCTGCACACCACCTCCTCCCTGCACACCACCTCCTGCCTCCATACCACCTCCCTGCACACCTCCTCCTCCTCCCTGCACACCTCCTCCTCCTCCCTGCACACCTCCTCCTCCTCCCTGCACACCACCTCCTCCCTGCACACCTCCTCCTCCTCCCTGCATATCACCTCCTCACTGCACACCTCCTCCTCCTCCCTGCACACCTCCTCCTCCTCCTCCCTGTTTATCACCTCCTTCCTGCACACCTCCTCCTCCTCCCTGCATACCACCTCCTTCCTGCACACCTCCTCCTCCTCATTGCACACCTCCTCCTCCCTGTATACCTCCTCCTCCCTGCACACCACATAGAAACATAGAATTTGTCGGCAGATAAGAACCACTTGGCCCATCTAGTCTGCCCCCTTTTTTTTTAATATTATTTTTATCTCTAACCTTATTTGATCCTTATTTCTTTGTAAGGATATCCTTATGTCTATCCCATGCATGTTTATTTAAATTGCTCTACTGTCTTAGCTTCTACCACCTCTGATTGGAGGCTATTCCACTTGTCCACTACCCTTTCTGTGAAATAATTTTTCCGCAAATTTCCCCTGAACCTCCCCCCCTCCAGTCTCAGTGCATGTCCTCGTGTCCTATTGCTTCTCTTCATTTGGAGAATGTTTCCCTCCTGGACTTTGTTAAAACCCTTGATATATTTGAAAGTTTCTATCATGCCCCCCCTTTCCCTTCTCTGCTCCAAACTATACATATTGAGATTTCTTAGTCTTTCTGGGTATGTTGTGTGATGTAGGCCATGCACCATTTTAGTTGCCCTCCTTTGTACAGTTTCTAATGTATTAATATCCTTTTGAAGATATGGCCTCCAGAACTAAATACAGTATTCTAGATGAGGCCGTACCAATGACCTATACAGTGGCATTATTACTTCTTTCTTTCTGCTGCTGATTCCTCTCCCAATGCAGCCAAGCATCTGACTAGCCTTCCTCATTGCTTTGTTACATTGCTTACCTGCCTTTAAGTCATCTGAAATAGTGACTCCTAAATCCCTTTCCTCCTCAGTAGTTTCCAGTATAGTGCCATTAATACTATATTTATCCTTTATATCACCTGAGATAGTGACTCCTAGATCCCTTTCCTCCTCAGTAGTTTCCAGTATAGTGCCATTAATACTATATTTATCCTTTGTCACCTTAGATAGTGACTCCTAGATCCCTTTCCTCCTCAGTAGTTTCCAGTATAGTGCCATTAATACTGTATTTAGCTTTAGGATTTTTGAGACCCAAGTGCATGATTTTGCATTTTTTGGCATTAAACTGTAATTACCAGACTCTTGACCATTCCTCTAGTCTACCTAGATCCTCAATCATTTGTTTTACCCCACCTGGTGTGTCTACCCTGTTGCATACCTTTGTGTCATCTGCAAAAAAGCATAATTTCCCTTTAATGCCATTTGCAATGTCACCAATAAAGATATTAAAAAGCACTGGTCCAAGTACAGATCCCTGGGGTACTCCACTGGTAACATTTCCCTCCTGTGAATGCACTCCATTTACCACAACTCTCTGTTTTCTATCCTTCAACCAAGATCTTATCCATTCAATAATCCTAATATCCAATCCCAAACTTTCAAGTTTATTTAGCAGTCTGCGATGTGGAACTGTGTCAAAAGCCTTACTAAAGTCTAGATAAGCTATATCCATGGCTCCACCTTTATCCATCACTTTAGTCACACAATCAAAAAAGTCAATAACATTTGTTTGACATGATCTCCCCCCAGTGAATCCATGCTGTTTGGGATCCAGTAAATTGCCGGATTTGAGATAATCTACAACTCTTTCTTTTAAGAGTGTTTCCATCAATTTCCCTACTACTGATGTAAGACTCACTGGTCTGTAGTTGTTTGCCTCTTCCTTGCTTCCACTTTTGTGCAGTGGGACTACGTTTGCTCTTTTCCAGTCCCCTGGAATTACTCCTGTAGCTAATGACTGGTTGAATAATTCTGTCAATGGTGCTACCAGCACCTCTTTAAGTTCTTTTAGTATCCTTGGATGTATCCCATCTGGCCCCATAGATTTGTCCACTTTCAGCTTTGAGAGTTCTGTTAGGACCTTCTCCTGTGTAAATGTACTTGTTTCATTTTCCTGAATATCCCTGCAACTTAACTGTGGCCCCTTCCCCTCTCTTTCAGTAGTAAATACTGAGCAAAAATAATCATTAAGATGATCTGCTATTAAATTGTCTCCTTCAACAAGACTCCCAGTGTCCGTCTTTAGTTTTATAATTCCGCCTTTTGTTTTTCTCCTTTCGCTTATATACCTAAAAAAAGTTTTGCCTCCTTTACCCACTGACTGGGCCATTTTCTCCTCAGCTTGTGCCTTTGCACATCTGATTACCTTCTTAGTCTCCTTCTGTCTAACAAGATATATCCTCCTCCTCCCTGCATACCACCTCCTCACTGCATACCTCCTCCTCCCTGCACACCTCCTCCTCCCTGCATACCACCTCCTCACTGCACACCTCCTCCTCCCTGCACACCTCCTCCTCCCTGCACACCTCCTCCTCCTCCTCCCTGCACACCTCCTCCTCCCTGCACACCACCTCCTCCTCCCTGCACACCTCCTCCTCTTCCTCCTCCTCCTCCTCCCTGCATATCACCTCCTCACTGCACACCACCTCCTCCTCCTCCCTGCACACCTCCTCCTCCTCCCTGTATATCACCTCCTTCCTGCACACCTCCTACACCTCCTCCTCCCTGCATACCACCTCCTTCCTGCACACCTCCTCCTCCTCCCTGCACACCTCCTCCTCACTGCACACCTCCTCCTTCTCCTCCTCACTGCACACCTCCTCCTCCCTGTATACCTCCTCCTCCCTGCACACCACCTCCTCCTCCTCCCTGAACACCACCTCCTCCTCCTCCTCCTCCTCCTCCCCCCTGCACACCACCTCCTCCTCCTCCCTGAACACCACCTCCTCCTCCTCCTCCTCCTCCTCCCCCCTGCACACCACCTCCTCCCCCCTGCACACCACCTCCTCCTCCCTGCACACCACCTACTCCTCCCTGCACACCACCTACTCCTCCCTGCACACCACCTCCCTGCACACCACCTCCTGCCTCCATACCACCTCCTCCTCCTCCCTGCACACCTCCTCCTCCTCCTCCCTGCACACCTCCTCCTCCTCCCTGTATATCACCTCCTTCCTGCACACCTCCTACACCTCCTCCTCCTCCCTGCACACCTCCTCCTCCTCCCTGCACACCTCCTCCTCCTCCTCACTGCACACCTCCTCCTCCTCCTCACTGCACACCTCCTCCTCCCTGTATACCTCCTCCTCCCTGCACACCACCTCCTCCTCCTCCCTGCATACCACCTCCTCACTGCACAGTCACACCTCCTCCTCCCAGCACACCACCTCCTCCTCCTCCTCACTGCACACCTCCTCCTCCTCCTCACTGTACACCTCCTCCTCCCTGTATACATCCTCCTCCCTGCACACCACCTCCTCCTCCTCCCTGCATACCACCTCCTCACTGCACAGTCACACCTCCTCCTCCCTGCACACCACCACCTCCTCCTCCCTGCACACCTCCTCCTCCTCCCTGCACACCACCTCCTTCCTCCATACCACCTCCTCCTCCTCCTCCCTGCACACCACCTCCTCCTCCCTGCACACCACCTCCTCCTCCCTGCACACCACCTCCTCCCTGCACACCACCTCCTTCCTCCATACCACCTCCTCCTCCTCCCTGCACACCTCCTCCTCCTCCCTGCACAATTCCTCCTCCTCCTCCTCCTCCTCCTCCCTGCACACCTCCTCCTCCTCCCTGCACACCACCTCCTTCCTCCATACCACCTCCTCCTCCTCCTCCCTGCACACCTCCTCCTCCTCCCTGCACAATTCCTCCTCCTCCTCCTCCTCCTCCTCCCTGCACACCTCCTCCTCCTCCCTGCACACCTCCTCCTCCCTGCACACCACCTCCTCCTCCCTGCACACCACCTCCTCCTCCCTGCATACCACCTCCTCCTCCCTGCATACCACCTCCTCCCTGCATACCACCTCCTCCCTGCACACCTCCTCCTCCTCCCTGCACACCACCTCCTCCTCCCTGCACACCACCTCCTCCTCCTCCCTGCATACCATCTCCTCCCTGCACACCTCCTCCTCCTCCCTGCACACCTCCTCCTCCCTGCACACCACCTCCTCCTCCTCCTCACTGCACACCTCCTCCTCCTCCTCACTGTACACCTCCTCCTCCCTGTATACCTCCTCCTCCCTGCACACCACCTCCTCCTCCTCCCTGCATACCACCTCCTCACTGCACAGTCACACCTCCTCCTCCCTGCACACCACCACCTCCTCCTCCCTGCACACCACCTCCTCCTCCCTGCACACCACCTCCTCCCTGCACACCACCTCCTTCCTCCATACCACCTCCTCCTCCTCCTCCTCCCTGCACACCTCCTCCTCCTCCCTGCACAATTCCTCCTCCTCCTCCTCCTCCTCCCTGCACACCTCCTCCTCCTCCCTGCACACCACCTCCTTCCTCCATACCACCTCCTCCTCCTCCTCCCTGCACACCTCCTCCTCCTCCCTGCACAATTCCTCCTCCTCCTCCTCCTCCTCCCTGCACACCTCCTCCTCCTCCCTGCACACCTCCTCCTCCCTGCACACCACCTCCTCCTCCCTGCACACCACCTCCTCCTCCCTGCATACCACCTCCTCCTCCCTGCATACCACCTCCTCCCTGCATACCACCTCCTCCCTGCACACCTCCTCCTCCTCCCTGCACACCACCTCCTCCTCCCTGCATACCATCTCCTCCCTGCACACCTCCTCCTCCTCCCTGCACACCTCCTCCTCCCTGCACACCACCTCCTCCCTGCATACCACCTCCTCCCTGCACACCACCTCCTCCTCCTCCCTGCACACCACCTCCTCCTCCTCCTCCCTGCACACCACCTCCTCCTCCCTGCACACCTCCTCCTCACTGCACACCACCACCTCCCTGCACACCTCCTCCTCCCTGCACACCACCTCCTGCCTCCATACCACCTCCTCCTCCTCCCTGCACACCTCCTCCTCCCTGCACACCTCCTCCTCCTCCTCCCCCCTGCACATCTCCTCCCTGCACACCACCTCCTCCTCCCCCCTGCACATCTCCTCCTCCCTGCACACCACCTCCTCCTCCTCCTCCCTGCACACCACCTCCTCACTGCACACCACCACCTCCCTGCACACCTCCTGCTCCCTGCACACCACCTCCTGCCTCCATTCCGCCTCCTCCTCCTCCCTGCACACCTCCTCCTCCTCCCTGAACACCTCCTCCTCCTCCCCCCTGCACATATCCTCCTCCCTGCACGCCTCCTCCTCCTCCCTGCATACCACCTCCCTGCACACCTCCTCCTCCCTGCACACCACCTCCTCCCTGCACACCTCCTCCTCCTCTCTGCACACCTCCTCCTCCCTGCACACCACCTCCTGCCTCCATACCACCTCCCTGCACACCTCCTCCTCCTCCCTGCACACCACCTCCTCCCTGAACACCTCCTCCTCCCTGCACACCTCCTCCTTCCTGCATATCACCTCCTCACTGCACACCTCCTCCTCCTCCCTGCACACCTCCTCCTCCTCCCTGTATATCACCTCCTTCCTGCACACCACCACCTCCTCCTCCTCCTCCTCCTCCTCCTCCCTGCATACCACCTCCTTCCTGCACACCTCCTCCTCCTCCTCCTCCTCCTCCTCCTCCTCCCTGCACACCTCCTCCTCCTCCTCCTCCTCATTGCACACCTCCTCCTCCCTGTATACCTCCTCCTCCCTGCACACCACATAGAAACATAGAATTTGTCGGCAGATAAGAACCACTTGGCCCATCTAGTCTGCCCCCTTTTTTTTTTATATTATTTTTATCTCTAACCTTATTTGATCCTTATTTCTTTGTAATGATATCCTTATGTCTATCCCATGCATGTTTATTTATATTGCTCTACTGTCTTAGCTTCTACCACCTCTGATTGGAGGCTATTCCACTTGTCCACTACCCTTTCTGTGAAATAATTTTTCCGCAAATTTCCCCTGAACCTCCCCCCCTCCAGTTTCAGTGCATGTCCTCGTGTCCTATTGCTTCTCTTCATTTGGAGAATGTTTCCCTCCTGGACTTTGTTAAAACCCTTGATATATTTGAAAGTTTCTATCATGTCTCCCCTTTCCCTTCTCTGCTCCAAACTATACATATTGAGATTTCTTAGTCTTTCTGGGTATGTTGTGTGATGTAGGCCATGCACCATTTTAGTTGCCCTCCTTTGTACAGTTTCTAATGTATTAATATCCTTTTGAAGATATGGCCTCCAGAACTGAATACAGTATTCTAGATGAGGCCGTACCAATGACCTATACAGTGGCATTATTACTTCTTTCTTTCTGCTGCTGATTCCTCTCCCAATGCACCAAGCATCTGACTAGCCTTCCTCATTGCCTTGTTACATTGCTTACCTGCCTTTAAGTCATCTGAAATAGTGACTCCTAAATCCCTTTCCTCCTCAGTAGTTTCCAGTATAGTGCCATTAATACTATATTTATCCTTTATGTCACCTGAAATAGTGACTCCTAGATCCCTTTCCTCCTCAGTAGTTTCCAGTATAGTGCCATTAATACTATATTTAGCCTTTATGTCACTTGAAATAGTGACTTCTAGATCCCTTTCCTCCTCAGTAGTTTCCAGTATAGTGCCATTAATACTATATTTATCCTTTATATCACCTGAAATAGTGACTCCTAGATCCCTTTCCTCCTCAGTAGTTTCCAGTATAGTGCCATTAATACTATATTTATCCTTTATATCACCTGAGATAGTGACTCCTAGATCCCTTTCCTCCTCAGTAGTTTCCAGTATAGTGCCATTAATACTATATTTATCCTTTATATCACCTGAAATAGTGACTCCTAGATCCCTTTCCTCCTCAGTAGTTTCCAGTATAGTGCCATTAATACTATATTTATCCTTTGTCACCTGAGATAGTGACTCCTAGATCCCTTTCCTCCTCAGTAGTTTCCAGTATAGTGCCATTAATACTATATTTAGCCTTTATGTCACTTGAAATAGTGACTCCTAGATCCCTCTCCTCCTCAGTAGTTTCCAGTATAGTGCCATTAATACTATATTTATCCTTTGTCACCTGAGATAGTGACTTCTAGATCCCTTTCCTCCTCAGTAGTTTCCAGTATAGCGCCATTAATACTATATTTATCCTTTATGTCACCTGAAATAGTGACTCCTAGATCCCTTTCCTCCTCAGTAGTTTCCAGTATAGTGCCATTAATACTATATTTATCCTTTGTCACCTGAGATAGTGACTCCTAGATCCCTTTCCTCCTCAGTAGTTTCCAGTATAGTGCTATTAATACTATATTTAGCCTTTATGTCACCTGAAATAGTGACTCCTAGATCCCTTTCCTCCTCAGTAGTTTCTAGTATAGTGCCATTAATACTATATTTATCCTTTATGTCACCTGAGATAGTGACACCTAGATACCTTTCCTCCTCAGTAGTTTCCAGTATAGTGCCATTATACTATATTTATACTTTATGTCACCTGAGATAGTGACTCCTAGATCCCTTTCCTCCTCAGTAGTTTCCAGTATAGTGCCATTAATACTGTATTTAGCTTTAGGATTTTTGAGACCCAAGTGCATGATTTTGCATTTTTTGGCATTAAACTGTAATTGCCACACTCTTGACCATTCCTCTAGTCTACCTAGATCCTCAATCATTTGTTTTACCCCACCAGGTGTGTCTACCCTGTTGCATACCTTTGTGTCATCTGCAAAAAGGCATACTTTCCCTTTAATGCCATTTGCAATGTCACCAATAAAGATATTAAAAAGCACTGGTCCAAGTACAGATCCCTGGGGTACTCCACTGGTAACATTTCCCTCCTGTGAATGCACTCCATTTACCACAAATCTCTGTTTTCTATCCTTCAACCAAGATCTTTTCTCTGACGTCCTAAGTGGATGCTGGGGACTCCGTCAGGACCATGGGGAATAGCGGCTCCGCAGGAGACAGGGCACAAAAGTAAAAGCTTTTGGATCAGGTGGTGTGCACTGGCTCCTCCCCCTATGACCCTCCTCCAAGCCCCAGTTAGATTTTTGTGCCCGGCCGAGAAGGGTGCAATCTAGGTGGCTCTCCTAAAGAGCTGCTTAGAGTAAAAGTTTTGTTAGGTTTTTTTTTATTTTCAGTGAGTCCTGCTGGCAACAGGCTCACTGCATCGAGGGACTTAGGGGAGAGAAGTGAACTCACCTGCGTGCAGGATGGATTGGCTTCTTAGGCTACTGGACACCATTAGCTCCAGAGGGAGTCGGAACACAGGTCTCACCCTGGGGTTCGTCCCAGAGCCGCGCCGCCGACCCCCTTGCAGATGCCGAAAAGTGAAGAGGTCCAGAAACCGGCGGCAGAAGACTTTTCAGTCTTCATAAGGTAGCGCACAGCACTGCAGCTGTGCGCCATTGTTGTCAGCACACTTCATAGCAGCGGTCACTGAGGGTGCAGGGCGCTGGGGGGGGCGCCCTGGGCAGCAATGATAGTACCTTATTCTGGCTAAAAATACATCACATATAGCCCCTGGGGGCTATATGGATGTATTTAACCCCTGCCAGGTCTCAGAAAAACGGGAGAAGAAGCCCGCCGAAAAGGGGGCGGGGCCTATTCTCCTCAGCACACAGCGCCATTTTCCCTCACAGAAATGCTGGTGGGAAGGCTCCCAGGCTCTTCCCTGCACTGCACTACAGAAACAGGGTTAAAACAGAGAGGGGGGGCACTTATTTGGCGATATGTATATATATATAATAAAATGCTATAAGGGAAAAACACTTATATAAAGGTTGTCCCTGTATAATTATAGCGTTTTTGGTGTGTGCTGGCAAACTCTCCCTCTGTCTCCCCAAAGGGCTAGTGGGGTCCTGTCCTCTATCAGAGCATTCCCTGTGTGTGTGCTGTGTGTCGGTACGTGTGTGTCGACATGTATGAGGACGATGTTGGTGAGGAGGCGGAGCAATTGCCTGTAATGGTGATGTCACTCTCTAGGGAGTCGACACCGGAATGGATGGCTTATTTAAGGAATTACGTGATAATGTCAACACGCTGCAAGGTCGGTTGACGACATGAGACGGCCGGCAAACCAATTAGTACCTGTCCAGGCGTCTCAAACACCGTCAGGGGCGTTAAAACGTCCTTTTACCTCAGTCGGTCGACACAGACACGGACACTGACTCCAGTGTCGACGGTGAAGAAACAAACGTATTTTCCTTTAGGGCCACACGTTACTTGTTAAGGGCAATGAAGGAGATGTTACATATTTCTGATACTACAAGTACCACAAAAAAGGGTATTATGTGGAGTGTGAAAAAACTACATGTGGTTTTTCCTGAATCAGATAAATTAAATAAAGTGTGTGATGATGCGTGGGTTTCCCCCGATAGAAAATTATTGGCGGTATACCCTTTCCCGCCAGAAGTTATGGCGCGTTGGGAAACACCCCTTAGGGTGGATAAGGCGCTCACACGCTTATCAAAACAAGTGGCGTTACCGTCTCCAGATACGGCCGCCCTCAAGGAGCCAGCTGATAGGAGGCTGGAAAATATCCTAAAAAGTATATACACACATACTGGTGTTATACTGCGACCAGCGATCGCCTCAGCCTGGATGGGCAGCGCTGGGGTGGCTTGGTCGGATTCCCTGACTGGAAATATTGATACCCTTGACAGGGACAGTATTTTATTGACTATAGAGCATTTAAAGGATGCATTTCTATATATGCGAGATGCACAGAGGGATATTTGCACTCTGGCATCAAGAGTAAGTGCGATGTCCATATCTGCCAGAAGATGTTTATGGACACGACAGTGGTCAGGTGATGCAGATTCCAAACGGCACATGGAAGTATTGCCGTATAAAGGGGAGGAGTTATTTGGGGTCGGTCCATCGGATCTGGTGGCCACGGCAACAGCTGGAAAATCCACCTTTTTACCCCAAGTCACATCTCAGCAGAAAAAGACATCGTCTTTTCAGCCTCAGTCCTTTCGTCCCCATAAGGGAAGAAGACTGCAGCAGGCAGCCCATTCCCAGGAACAGAAGCCTTCCACCGCTTCTGCCAAGTCCTCAGCATGACGCTGGGGCCGTACAAACAGGTGCGGTGGGGGGTCGTCTCAAGAGTTTCAGCACGCAGTGGGCTTACTCGCAAGTGGACCCCTGGATCCTACAAGTAGTATCCCAGGGGTACAGATTGGAAATTCGAGACGTCTCCCCCTCGCAGGTTCCTGAAGTTGCTTTACCAACGTCTCCCTCCGACAGGGAGGCAGTATTGGAAACAATTCACAAGCTGTATTCCCAGCAGGTGATAATCAAAGTACCCCTCCTACAACAAGGAAAGGGGTATTATTCCACACTATATTGTGGTACTGAAGCCAGACGGCTCGGTGAGACCTATTCTAAATCTGAAATATTTGAACACTTACATACAAAGGTTCAAATCAAGATGGAGTCACTCAGAGCAGTGATAGCGAACCAGAAAGAAGGGGACTATATGTGTCCCTGGACATCAAGGATGCTTACCTCCATGTCCCAATTTGCCCTTCTCACCAAGGGTACCTCAGGTTCGTGGTACAAAACTGTCACTATCAGTTTCAGACGCTGCCGTTTGGATTGTCCACGGCACCCCGGGTCTTTACCAAGGTAATGGCCGAAATGATGATTCTTCTTCAAAGAAAAGGCGTCTTAATTATCCCTTACTTGGACGATCTCCTGATAAGGGCAAGGTCCAGAGAACAGTTGGAGGTCGGAGTAGCACTATCTCAAGTAGTTCTACGACTGCACGGGTGGATTCTAAATATTCCAAAATCGCAGCTGTCTCCGACGACACGTCTGCTGTTCCTAGGGATGATTCTGGACACAGTCCAGAAAAAGGTGTTTCTCCCGGAAGAGAAAGCCAGGGAGTTATCCGAGCTAGTCAGGAACCTCCTAAAACCAGGCCAAGTGTCAGTGCATCAATGCACAAGGGTCCTGGGAAAAATGGTGGCTTCTTACGAAGCGATTCCATTCGGCAGATTCCACGCAAGAACTTTTCAGTGGGATCTGCTGGGAAAATGGTCCGGATCGCATCTTCAGATGCATCAGCGGATAACCCTGTCTCCAAGGACAAGGGTGTCTCTTCTGTGGTGGCTGCAGAGTGCTCATCTACTAAAGGGCCACAGATTCGGCATTCAGGACTTGGTCCTGGTGACCACGGATGCCAGCCTGAAAGGCTGGGGAGCAGTCACACAAGGAAAAAATTTCCAGGGAGTGTGATCAAGTCTGGAGACTTCTCTCCACATAAATATACTGGAGCTAAGAACAATTTACAATGCTCTAAGCTTAGCAAGACCTCTGCTTCAAGGTCAGCCGGTATTGATCCAGTGGGACAACATCACGGCAGTCGCCCACGTAAACAGACAGGGCGGCACAAGAAGCAGGAGGGCAATGGCAGAAACTGCAAGGATTCTTCGCTGGGCGGAAAATCATGTGATAGCACTGTCAGCAGTGTTCATTCCGGGAGTGGACAACTGGGAAGCAGACTTCCTCAGCACGACCTCCACCCGGGAGAGTGGGGACTTCATCGGGAAGTCTTCCACATGATTGTGAACCGTTGGGAAAGACCAAAGGTGGACATGATGGCGTCCCGCCTGAACAAAAAACTGGACAGGTATTGCGCCAGGTCAATAGACCCTCAGGCAATAGCTGTGGACGTTCCGGTAACACCGTGGGTGTACCAGTCGGTGTATGTGTTCCCTCCTCTGCTTCTCATACCTAAGGTACTGAGAATTATAAGACGTAGAGGAGTAAGAACTATACTCGTGGCTCCGGATTGGCCAAGAAGGACTTGGTACCCAGAACTTCAAGAGATGCTCACAGAGGACTCATGGCCTCTGCCGCTAAGAAGGGACTTGCTTCAGCAAGTACCATGTCTGTTCCAAGACTTACCGCGGCTGCGTTTGACGGCATGGCGGTTGAACGCCGGATCCTAAGGGAAAAAGGCATTCCGGAAGAGGTCATTCCTACCCTGGTCAAAGCCAGGAAGGAGGTGACCGCACAACATTATCACCACATGTGGCGAAAATATGTTGCGTGGTGTGAGGCCAGGAAGGCCCCACGAAGAAATTTCAACTCGGTCGATTCCTGCATTTCCTGCAAACAGGAGTGTCTATGGGCCTCAAATTGGGGTCCATTAAGGTTCAAATTTCGGCCCTGTCGATTTTCTTCCAGAAAGAATTGGCTTCAGTTCCTGAAGTCCAGAAGTTTGTCAAGGGAGTACTGCATATACAACCCCCTTTTGTGCCTCCAGTGGCACTGTGGGATCTCAACGTAGTTCTGGGATTCCTCAAATCACATTGGTTTAAACCGCTCAAATCTGTGGATTTGAAATATCTCACATGGAAAGTGACCATGATGTTGGCCTTGGCCTCGGCCAGGCGAGTGTCAGAATTGGCGGCTTTGTCTCACAAAAGCCCATATCTGATTGTCCATTCGGACAGTGCAGAGCTGCGGACTCGTCCCCAGTTTCTCCCTAAGGTGGTGTCAGCGTTTCACCTGAACCAGCTTATTGTGGTACCTGCGGCTACTAGGGACTTGGAGGACTCCAAGTTGCTAGATGTTGTCAGGGCCCTGAAAATATAGGTTTCCAGGACGGCTGGAGTCAGGAAAACTGACTTGCTGTTATCCTGTATGCACCCAACAAACTGGGTGCTCTTGCTTCTAAGCAGACGATTGCTAGTTGGATGTGTAGTACAATTCAGCTTGCACATTCTGTGGCAGGTCTGCCACAGCCAAAATATGTAAATGCCCATTCCACAAGGAAGGTGGGCTCATCTTGGGCGGCTGCCCGAGGGGTCTCGGCTTTACAACTTTGCCGAGCTGCTACTTGGTCAGGGACACACCCTGGCTGAGGAGGACCTGGAGTTCTCTCACTCGGTGCTGCAGAGTCATCCGCACTCTCCCGCCCGTTTGGGAGCTTTGGTATAATCCCCATGGTCCTGACGGAGTCCCCAGCATCCACTTAGGACGTCAGAGAAAATAAGAATTTACTTACCGATAATTCTATTTCTCGTAGTCCGTAGTGGATGCTGGGCGCCCATCCCAAGTGCGGATTGTCTGCAATACTTGTACATAGTTATTGTTACAAAAATCGGGTTATTATTGTTGTGAGCCATCTTTTCAGAGGCTCCGCTGTTATCATACTGTTAACTGGGTTCAGATCACAGGTTGTACAGTGTGATTGGTGTGGCTGGTATGAGTCTTACCCGGGATTCAAAATCCTTCCTTATTGTGTACGCTCGTCCGGGCACAGAATCCTAACTGAGGCTTGGAGGAGGGTCATAGGGGGAGGAGCCAGTGCACACCACCTGATCCTAAAGCTTTTACTTTTGTGCCCTGTCTCCTGCGGAGCCGCTATTCCCCATGGTCCTGACGGAGTCCCCAGCATCCACTACGGACTACGAGAAATAGAATTATCGGTAAGTAAATTCTTATTATCCATTCATTAATCCTAATATCCAATCCCAAACTTTCAAGTTTATTTAGCAGTCTGCGATGTGGAACTGTGTCAAAAGCCTTACTAAAGTCTAGATAAGCTATATCCATGGCTCCACCTTTATCCATCACTTTAGTCACACAATCAAAAAAGTCAATAACATTTGTTTGACATGATCTCCCCCCAGTGAATCCATGCTGTTTGGGATCCAGTAAATTGCCGGATTTGAGATAATCTACAACTCTTTCTTTTAAGAGTGTTTCCATCCATTTCCCTACTACTGATGTAAGACTCACTGGTCTGTAGTTGTTTGCCTCTTCCTTGCTTCCACTTTTGTGCAGTGGGACTACGTTTGCTCTTTTCCAGTCCCCTGGAATTACTCCTGTAGCTAATGACTGGTTGAATAATTCTGTCAATGGTGCTACCAGCACCTCTGTAAATTCTTTTAGTATCTTTGGATGTATCCCATCTGGCCCCATAGATTTGTCCACTTTCAGCTTTGAGAGTTCTGTTAGGACCTTCTCCTCTGTAAATGTACTTGTTTCATTTTCCTGAATATCCCTGCAACTTAACTGTGGCCCCTTCCCCTCTCTTTCAGTAGTAAATACTGAGCAAAAATAATCATTAAGATGATCTGCTATTAAATTGTCTCCTTCAACAAGACTCCCAGTGTCCGTCTTTAGTTTTATAATTCCGCCTTTTGTTTTTCTCCTTTCGCTTATATACCTAAAAAAAAGTTTTGCCTCCTTTACCCACTGACTGGGCCATTTTCTCCTCAGCTTGTGCCTTTGCACATCTGATTACCTTCTTAGTCTCCTTCTGTCTAACAAGATATATCCTCCTCCTCCCTGCACACCTCCTCCTCCCTGCACACCTCCTCCTCCTCCCTGCACACCTCCTCCTCCTCCTCACTGCACACCTCCTCCTCCTCCTCCTCACTGCACACCTCCTCCTCCCTGTATACCTCCTCCTCCCTGCACACCACCTCCTCCTCCTCCCTGCATACCACCTCCTCACTGCACAGTCACACCTCCTCCTCCCAGCACACCACCTCCTCCTCCTCCTCACTGCACACCTCCTCCTCCTCACTGTACACCTCCTCCTCCCTGTATACCTCCTCCTCCCTGCACACCACCTCCTCCTCCTCCCTGCATACCACCTCCTCACTGCACAGTCACACCTCCTCCTCCCTGCACACCACCACCTCCTCCTCCCTGCACACCTCCTCCTCCTCCCTGCACACCACCTCCTCCTCCCTGCACACCACCTCCTCCTCCCTGCACACCACCTCCTCCCTGCACACCACCTCCTTCCTCCATACCACCTCCTCCTCCTCCTCCTCCCTGCACACCTCCTCCTCCTCCCTGCACAATTCCTCCTCCTCCTCCTCCTCCCTGCACACCTCCTCCTCCTCCCTGCACACCACCTCCTTCCTCCATACCACCTCCTCCTCCTCCTCCCTGCACACCTCCTCCTCCTCCCTGCACAATTCCTCCTCCTCCTCCTCCTCCTCCTCCTCCCTGCACACCTCCTCCTCCTCCCTGCACACCTCCTCCTCCCTGCACACCACCTCCTCCTCCCTGCACACCACCTCCTCCTCCCTGCATACCACCTCCTCCTCCCTGCATACCACCTCCTCCCTGCATACCACCTCCTCCCTGCACACCTCCTCCTCCTCCCTGCACACCACCTCCTCCTCCCTGCACACCACCTCCTCCTCCTCCCTGCATACCATCTCCTCCCTGCACACCTCCTCCTCCTCCCTGCACACCTCCTCCTCCCTGCACACCACCTCCTCCTCCTCCTCACTGCACACCTCCTCCTCCTCACTGTACACCTCCTCCTCCCTGTATACCTCCTCCTCCCTGCACACCACCTCCTCCTCCTCCCTGCATACCACCTCCTCACTGCACAGTCACACCTCCTCCTCCCTGCACACCACCACCTCCTCCTCCCTGCACACCACCTCCTCCTCCCTGCACACCACCTCCTCCCTGCACACCACCTCCTTCCTCCATACCACCTCCTCCTCCTCCTCCTCCCTGCACACCTCCTCCTCCTCCCTGCACAATTCCTCCTCCTCCTCCTCCTCCTCCCTGCACACCTCCTCCTCCTCCCTGCACACCACCTCCTTCCTCCATACCACCTCCTCCTCCTCCTCCCTGCACACCTCCTCCTCCTCCCTGCACAATTCCTCCTCCTCCTCCTCCTCCTCCTCCTCCTCCTCCTCCCTGCACACCTCCTCCTCCTCCCTGCACACCTCCTCCTCCCTGCACACCACCTCCTCCTCCCTGCACACCACCTCCTCCTCCCTGCATACCACCTCCTCCTCCCTGCATACCACCTCCTCCCTGCATACCACCTCCTCCCTGCACACCTCCTCCTCCTCCCTGCACACCACCTCCTCCTCCCTGCACACCACCTCCTCCTCCTCCCTGCATACCATCTCCTCCCTGCACACCTCCTCCTCCTCCCTGCACACCTCCTCCTCCCTGCACACCACCTCCTCC